>NC_090256.1:53010022-53228946 GCF_037325665.1 Littorina saxatilis | reverse complement strand
GCGTGGGGGGGGGGGGGGGGGGGAGAGAGGAGAGGGAGTGAAGTGAGATATATGAGAGAGATGTGGAGGGAAGTGAGATAGAGGAGAGAGAGGGCAGGAAGTGGGGGGGGGGGGGGGGTTGAGGGAGAGAGAGGAGATAGAGGAGAGAGAGATGGAGGGAAGTGAGAGATGAGAGAGAGTTGGATGGAGGGAAGTGAGATAGAAAAGAGAGATGTGGAGGGAAGTGAGATAGAGGAGAGAGAGGGCAGGAAGTGTGGGGGGGGGGGGTGGGGGGTTGAGGGAGAGAGATGAGGTAGAGGAGAGAGAGATGGAGGGAAGTGAGATATGAGAGAGAGTTGGATGGAGGGAAGTGAGATAGAAAAGAGAGAGGTGGAGGGACGTGAGATAGAGGAGAGAGAGGGAGAGAGACAGACACTTGTGCCCATTCTGAGAAGAGGTAGTTGCCTAATTGGTTGAAACATAGGGTACTGACTGTAAGCAGACACAAATTAATGTTCATTTGCAGGATCAGATGAAATCATACATATATATATAATTATGTATATTTGATAGTTGGTAAATTTTTACATTCTCTGTCAGTTTGTTCAAGCACTCTCCATTGAGTTATTTGTGGATGTTTTGGGGCCTTTGAGTCAAGCTCGAGCTACAACTTTGCATTGCTGCAGCATCAGTAGCTTTGAAAAAGTGAAATTCAAAAACACGTCCAATACATGTACACAGCACACACACACAATCCACTGGGTTATCTTGCAAAAAATATATTGGGGAAATTGTACCACAAAAAAAAGGCAAATAGTATTAAAGCAAAAATAAACCCAACAACATTTGATCTAGCAAACAACATTTCAGTCAGAACAAAAACATCTTCACTGTGATTTGTGTGTCATTGACAGTGCTTACAGGAGTCACTGGATGTTCCTCTCTCAGAAGAAGAAAAAACCCATCTTGTTTTCCATTGATTTTGCAATCCTTAACTTAAAAGGTTGCCTGATTGCTTGCTCCAAGTCAAAGAAAAGTGAGAGAAGACGAGATTGATGTGTGCATGTCATCATGATCTTGAGTTGGAACTGGGTGACCTTCTAGTTCTATTTTATCTGGTATGAAGCAAGAATGCATTCAGGTTGGCTGATTTGGTCTGGAAGCAGGACAGGATGCGCTAAGCCGATTATGGCCATGATAAGGGTTTTGTCTTCTTGCTTTGATAACGATCAGGAAAGCATGGTTTCCCGCTGTTTTCTATGTCTTGTTATTTTATTCTGTCCTTCTTCCTTCTTTTTCTCCTTTGTTTTCTTTTGCTCTCTCTCTCTCTCTCTCTCTCTCTCTCTCTCTCTCTCTCTCTCTCTCTCTCTCTCTCTCTCTCTCTCTCTCTCTCTCTCTCTCTCTTTCTCTCTCTTGCTCTCTCTTTCTCTCTATTGCTCTCTCTATCTCTCGCTTGCTCTCTCTATCTCTCGCTTGCTCTCTCTATCTCTCGCTTGCTCTCTCTATCTCTCGCTTGCTCTCTCTCTCGCCTGCTCTCTCTCTCTCTTGCTCGCTCTTGCCCACTCTTCTCTTCTCTTTTCTTTCTCTCTCTCTCTCTCTCCCCCTTCTCTTCTTTTTCTTGATATTTCTCTCTGTGTCTATTTTTTCTCTCTCCTTTTATCTTTCTTGATCTTTCTCTCTCTGTCTCTCTCTCCCTCTCTCTGTGTGTTTCCGCCCGTCTTAGTCTGTCTGTGTGTATGTCTGTCTCTCTCTCTCTCTCTCTCTCTCTCTCTCTCTCTCTCTCTCTCTCTCTCTCTCTCTGTGTATGTCTGTCTTAGTCTGTCTGTATGTCTGTCTCTGTCTGTCTGTCTTGTCTCTCTCTCTCTCTCTCTCTCTCTCTCTCTCTCTCTCTCTCTCTCTCTCTCTCTAGATTTACCTCTATCTCTTCCTACCTGTTGTCATTCTTTCTCTGTGTCCATCTTTCTTTACCCACTGTTAGATCTTGCTTGTCAAGGCAAATACATCTTTGCACATCTGTTTATGTTTCCATGGCAACACCATTTGTTTTGTGTTGTCTTGTAGAAATCAGACAAAACTGTGTGAATGCACCATTGTTTTTAGTCTGAAACCAAGATATGGGATTTTGTAAATGGAATTATCAGCGTTTTTCCTTCACTTACTGCCATCCTTTTCAAATGACACTGTATTGGGTTTTTGGGTTTTTGTTAAAAGGACAATATAAGTGTGTCTCTTTCATTTACTGCTTTCTATTGGTATCGTGTGGTTTCACGGAAAGGAACATTTAGTTTTTGACTCACATGCGAAGCAAAAGTGAGTCTATGTACTCACCCGAGTCGTCCGTCCGTCCGTCCGGACGTCCGGACGTCCGTCCGTCCGTCCGGAAAACTTTAACGTTGGATATTTCTTGGACACTATTCAGTCTATCAGTACCAAATTTGGCAAGATGGTGTATGATGACAAGGCCCCAAAAAACATACATAGCATCTTGACCTTGCTTCAAGGTCAAGGTCGCAGGGGCCATAAATGTTGCCTAAAAAACAGCTATTTTTCATATTTTTCCCATTTTCTCTGAAGTTTTTGAGATTCAATACCTCACCTATATATGATATATAGGGCAAAGTAAGCCCCATCTTTTGATACCAGTTTGATTTACCTTGCTTCAAGGTCAAGGTCACAGGAGCTCTTCAAAGTTGGATTGTATACATATTTTGAAGTGACCTTGACCCTGAACTATGGAAGATAACTGTTTCAAACTTAAAAATTATGTGGGGCACATGTTATGCTTTCATCATGAGACACATTCGGTCACATATGATCAAGGTCAAGGTCACTTTGACCCTTATGAAATGTGACCAAAATAAGGTAGTGAACCACTAAAAGTGACCATATCTCATGGTAGAAAGAGCCAATAAGCACCATTGTACTTCCTATGTCTTGAATTAACAGCTTTGTGTTGCATGTCCTTGGATGACCTTGACATGTATTTTGGTAGGAAAAATGTGTAAAGCATGTGAGTCGTATGGGCTTTGCCCTTCTTGTTTCTTACTCATTTACAGCTGACCTTGATGGCAACGTTTTCACTGACTTAAAAGGCCAATATTGGTCCACAGGCTTGACAGATTTAGAGCTCTCAGTTTTCTCTTTCCTGGACTGTATCTCATGTCCCTGACAACACTCGGTGTAGCTCTGTGCCTGTGGTCTTTGACTGCTAGAAGCTTGATGCCCTGGGCAGCAAATGAATGTGCAGCTTTAAGTACATCAAGTTTCCACAATGCCAAGTGTACAACACCTTTATGATTGCTCAAGTATGCAAAGCTTTCATTATTGCTTAAGAGTGCAAAGATGTCATGATTGCTTACTGGTCACAACTTACATAATTGCAAAAGTGTGCACAGCTTTCATTATTGCCTAAGAGTGCAAAGATGTCATGATTGCTAACTGTACATGCACACCTTTCAATTATTTATTAGTGGCCAAAGTGTACATAGCTTTCAGCATTGCCTAAGTGTGCACAGCTTTCATTATTGCCAAAGATTTCATCCTACGCATGCAGAGTTGTTCTCACTGAAGTGTGCACTGCTTTCATTATCACTGAAGTGTGCAAGCAACATTTTCATCACCACAATGCTAATGATTGTGTTTTGTTTCTATGTGTGTTTAACAGCCCTGGGACGAGACGCAGGACTCGGGATCGTGGGAACTCGCAGCGCAACACAACGGAGTCCCCGGAGCGTCGGGCGTTCCAGCCCCCCATCTACCAGCCCGCTCGACAGCTCCATCCGGCCGCTGTGCTGACCCACCACAACCACCCCGCCGCCCCTCTGATCGACATCGTCAATGACCAGGTCAGCTGGGTATACACTTTTTGTTGCTCTCTTTTTGTGTGTGTCTCACTTACTTTTGTCTCAGTTAGTATTGAAAGAGGTTCCTTGGCATGCAATCCTGTTGCTGCCTGTAGGACATCAGCTGACGCCCTGGGTAACTTGCATTAAAGGGCAACAAACTGTTCAATAAACAACAAAGAAGAACAAGAACAAACAAGCAATGTGTGTATGTGTGGTGAATTCATGTAGACATCAAGTTGTCAATTCTTACCGAAAAAATAAAAAATCTTGAAAATGCAGGTAAATGTAATGCTTTTATTTTGTAATATTTACTGGCAGGTTACTGGTTAAATATGTTTTCTCTCTTTTGGTGGAATATATTGTGACTGGGGGACTGAGTTGTTTTTTGGTTTGTCTTTTTGTTTATTTTGATGTTGGGGAGTTGTACCTATTTTATCTTGGTATTTGTGGTGCCAAAGCTGTCCTTGGATATTTTCACGAAGACTGTCAGTGATTATTTTGATATGAGCTAGGTCTTTATTTTTTAATGTGATAGGTGACATTCATTGTTTTTAGATTTGGTTTCATGTTGGCACTAGTTGTTGTTGTTAGAAAGACGCCAATACTTTTATGGTTTAAATCAATTACAACCTTTTTTCTTGAGAAGAAAAGAGCAGTTTCATGATACCTGTGCATCGTGTGGAAATCCAGAAACAAATAGACTGTCAAGGTTCCAAAATTCGGAATTAAATAACAAGAAAGGTATAATTAGTGTTTGTCTGTCTGTGCACTTAAAAAGATCGTTGGGTCAAAATATCTGTGAACGTAAAGTTTTGTTCTGTCAATAGTTAAACGTTCCAACAACATACCTTTCTTGTTTTTTAATTGTGCTTTGTGTTGTTGCAGGTGACAGTGTCAGCACCGGTCACCATGGCCAGTTTCCCCATCCCCCTGTGTGCCGGCCCCCACCCGGTCCCCGTCTGCTCCTCCTCCCACATGCCCCTCTGCAGCGCTGCACAGCAGCCCACCTGGGCCATCCCCGGGGCTTGCAGCATGGCCATGACGTTGCCGGGCTGCGCCATGCAGCACTTCCCCATCTGTACCCCCCTGCCCATCCCCCACCCCCACCCCATGCAGTCCATGCTCCACCACTCCGCCCCTCCCCACCCCCACTCCGCCGCCCACCCCCTGTCTCACAATCCTCACCGACCAGGGGCGGGGGTGATACCGCAGGGAATGGGTCACCACCAGTCTTCGCACCCATTTCACCGCCTGCCCACCCAGGTGAGTCACAGTCACCAGGTCACCCAGCTGTAATTAATGTTGTTTTGTAAAAAATCATTGAAATGTTTAAAAGTTTCAGGGCAGGCTTTCTGTAGCAGGTTTTATGATTTATGATTTGATATTTTTGAATGCTGATGCTTATGAACAGTAAACAAGACATCTGGTGTATATATATGCTGGACATTTAATTGAAATACATGAATACAACTTTGTAAGATAAAGAAAAGCACCAAGACACACACATTCATGAGAATGCTTGTTTTCGTACATAAAGACACAGGCAGACACAGAAATATATATACACACTCTCGTTTTCTGCTTGTCTGTCTGTCCATTCGTCTATCTGTTTGTCTGTACTCTCTCTCTCTCTCCACCTTTCTCTGTCTGTCCATTCGTCTATCTGTTTTTCTGTACTCTCTCTCTCTCTCCACCTTTCTCTGTCTGTCTCTTTCTCTCTTTCCACCTGTCTCCCTCTGTTGGAGCCTCACTGGGCAGATCTTTATGAAACTTTACGTTAAAGTTCTCCATGATTGATGAAATGTATTAATTTGGCTTGACGTGACTTGTTTCTTTTCACCCACAACAGACCTTACAGCATATCTATTGTCTTCAGGAGGAGGAGGCCCAGTTGATAGCGGCGGAGCAGCAGCGCTCAGCGTACCAGCATCTGGCGTCGGGCTTCCATCAACACCACCACCACCATCACCACCCCTCCGTCAACCCCGCCACCCTCCCCCCCGCCCCCGGCATCCTCCTTCAGGACCCCCTCCTGCACGCCGCGCCCCCGGACATTTACGTGAGTGTTTACGATACTGTGGAACCCGCTTTGAAGACCTCATATTGACAAGTGCAATAGCCAAGTGGTCAAGTGGTAGGGATATCAGCCCCTCTTGCAGGCAGCACCCCCAGACATTTACGTGATTTTTAGTGATACTGTGGAACCCCCTACCTTTGGACTAGTACCACTAAGACGGCCCTCCATCTATGCCGCACCAGCCCAGTAACCATTTCACCAACACAAACAAGAGAAGGAACTCAACCCAACCCTCGCGAATAATGCTCTCCCTTTCCCTTTCAAGAAGTGCTATTGACAGGCGCAATAACCAAGTGGTAAGGGCATCAGCCTTTGAACTTGAACGTTTGGGGTTTGAATCTTTGTGGGTTAAGGGTGGAGATTTTTTTTTGGACCTCCCAGGTAAAATTTTGTGCAGACCTGCTGGGACCTTTCCCCCTATGTACATATATATACACTAGATGAATACCCGCTTCGCCGGGAAGAAGTCGAGCCGAATACCCGGCTGTGCCGAGCCGGCGCACCGCACGAAAGAAGGGAGATAAACGCGCAAAACACTGGAGAAGAGTAATACCCGGCTTCGCCAGGACAGTGACCTTCTAAAAATAGTATAACGGGAATATAGATTGAGCGTTGTCGACAGTGACCTTCTAAAAATAGAAACGGGAATATGGATTGACGCCACACGAAGGAAGGGAGATAAACGCTGAAAACACTGGAGAACATAAGGAAGAGTTACTGGGAATGGATCCAGAGAAAAACCAAAGTCGGTTCAGCGCTGCGCGCTGAGAGCACGTGTTGAAATATCTCATCGACCTGGTTATGTCCGGGGTGTACCTGAATATGCCCACCAAATTTGAAACGGATCCATCGAGAACCTTGGGCGTGCATCGCGAACACACAGACACACACACACACAGACACAAGTCGTATATATATATAGAAGCACAAAACCTATCCTGTAACGTTTGGTGGATTATAGAAACAAGAAAATACAAAGCATGCATCCCCTTGAAAACTGAGTAAAGCTGCCGACAAAACTTTAACATTGAAAAAAATCATATGTATAAATAAATATGTGGGCATAGAAGTGAACATGAAGTCATTTTGGCATTCTGGTGTGAATTGATAGATGAAGACACAGGCATGTGTGCCTATTTTTATTTTGTTTACACACATGTACTTCATTTCTTTTGAGCAGCCCTGATTGCTTCTTCTTTTGTGGTATGTGCAAATTCTAAATATGATTGGTATTTGTGTGCAGAGCCCTTACTCGAGAATGTACGCACGCAGACCGCCGACAGCCCGAGGTCGCTTACGCAGCTCTGTTCCTGCACCCACGCCCTATCCTCCTGGCTTCCTTCTGCAATTCCTGTGAGTCCCCATCAAACTTGTCAACATTTTATTACATAAAGTTAATGTCACACTTTTTTGAACACATGGTTTTAGTGCTGTCTATAATGTTTTTGTGCACACAGTGTTCAACTGTTAAAGTTGATCAGTTAAATAAGGCCACGAAAAAAAAAAATACTATGTTTTCGGTATCCCAACCGACCCTATTTTTTCGCGCGACCCTAGACTTTTTTTTTTGGCATTTGGGAAAGAAAAAAAAAGGTAGTTTTTTTGCAAAATAACTTAAAAATATGGGTTTTTTGGGGGAAAAAAACACCCCGACCTACCGACCCTATTTTTTTTGCCTATGTTACCGTAAACAGACTATTTTTATATTTAGTCAAGTTTTGACTAAATGTTTTAACATAGATGGGGGAATCGAGACGAGGGTCGTGGTGTATGTGTGGGTGTGTGTGTGTAGAGCGATTTAGAGTAAACTAATGGACCGATCTTTATGAAATTTTTCATGAGAGTTCCTGGGTATGATATCCCCAGACGTTTTTTTCATTTTTTCGATAAATGTCTTTGATGACGTCATATCAGGCATTTTGTAAAAGTTGAGGCGGCACTGTCACACCCTCATTTTTTAATCAAATTGATTGAAATTTTGGCCAAGCAATCTTCGACGAAGGCCGGACTTTGGTATTGCATTTCAGCTTGGAGGCTTAAAAATTAATTAATTACTTTGGTCATTAAAAATCTGAAAATTGTAATTAAAATAATTTGTTTTTATAAAACGATCCAAAATTACGTTTATTGTATTCTTCATCATTTTCTGATTCCAAAAATATATAAATATGTTATATTCGGATTAAAAACAAGCTCTGAAAATTAAAAATAAAAATTATGATTAAAAATTAATTTTCTGAAATTGATTTAAAAACATCTTATTCCGTGTCCGTTCTTGATTCCAAAAACATATAGATATGATATGTTTGGATTAAAAACACGTTCAGAGAGTTAAAAAGAATAGAGATATAGAAAAGCGTGCTATCCTCCTCAGCGCAACCGCTACCGTGATTTTCCACGAGCGGTGGACAGACGATGCTAAGAGTGTACGGTCTTGCGGAAATAATGCAATGCGTTCAGTTTCATTCTGTGAGTTCGACTGAGCTTGACTAAATGTTGTATTTTCGCCGTACGCGACTTGTTTTTTGTTGGTCTAAACACCCATGTTCCTGTAGCATTTTATCTGTATAAAAAGAAAGAAAGAAAACAACAAAACAGTAAGACATTCCAAAATCTCAAATCAAGAAAGAAGGGGAAAAAAATCTCGATAATGAAATGCTCTATAAACTTACCTTTCTTGTTTTTTGATTCTTATAGGATTTGTTATTATAATTATGAATTTTTTATATTTTTAAAACTTTTATTTGATTTTTTCTTCTTCAGATTATTATGATTCTGTAATGACCGTGAAAAATTATTTGTATTTGATTGGTGTTATCTTTTAACATTAAGAAAAATGGATTACAGTTAGTTCTGTGTTGGTGTTTCAGGGCGATGCTTGGCAATCAGCCAATGACCCATCTGAGTCGTGACCCCGCTGACGAGGCCACTGAACAAGAGAATTATGAGGTATGGACAATTTCAATCACTTTTCTCTAGCTGAAATAGTTGTTATAAAATTCATATTACTACCGGCCCCCGTAGCGCAGTGGTTAGCGCATCGGGCTGCGGGCCGGGAGGTCGTGGGTTCGAATCCCATCAGGGTCATGTGGGTTTTTTGGGCTACGGTCGTCTCCTACCCAGAGTGGAAGTGCTATGGTTCCTATGGGAAGGCTGAGATCACTCAGCCTAGTGTCATTCACTTAACGAATGCGACTTCGAGGGTGCTCAGGTTCTGTTTACCTGACCAACACCGCAGGTGCGGCAGTTCTCGGGCCTGGTTGACGCCAGGATATATTATGACAGTAAGCGTCGAGTGCTGCCCTGTCACGTAGTCTCAAACCAAAATTGGAAATCCAATGCATCATTATAATCATCCCCCCGCGGGGTAGGGGGAAGAATTTACCCTATGCTCCCCAGCATGTCGTAAGAGGCGACTAACGGATTCTGTTTCTTCTTTTACTCTTAAGTGTTTCTTGTATAGAATATAGTCAATGTTTGTAAAGATTTTAGTCAAGCAGTATGTAAGAAATGTTAAGTCCTTTGTACTGGAAACTTGCATTCTCCCAGTAAGGTAATATATTGTACTACGTTGCAAGCCCCTGGAGCAATTTTTTGATTTGTGCTTTTGTGAACAAGAAACAATTAACAAGTGGCTCTACCCCCCCTCCCCCTCCCCCTTTCCCCGTCGCGATATAACCTTGAACGGTTGAAAACGACGTTAAACACCAAATAAAGAAAGAAAGATTATAATCATCCTCATCTCATTAATCATCCAAAATATAAATTGTCCTTGCTCTTGTGGCCCTTCATGCCCGGAGCTCTCATGGTGACCTTGGTCTCAGTGTTCCTGTTCGATCCTTCCCTGAATAGTAGTTCTGCTGTCGGTCTTCAACGTGTGACGTTTCGGGGAGTCGACGGAGGGACGTGGTGGCGGTCTGCTCTCTGGAGGGGACGCTCACTCAGTCTGGCTCCGCGACTTAAAGTTAATGTCGTTTGTAGGGGGCATTGTAGGTAGTGGGCTGCGTCCGTTAGCTCGGGACAGACCCACTACTGAACACCGTCGAAGTGACTCAGCAGAAGTGCAGTGTCATCTTCCGAGGGTAGCCTACCGTAGCGACCCCAATGTAGTGTACACGAACAATAGAAGTTGAGTATTGTAAAACGCCTAAACCTTGATTCATATCTAGCTTACATGAAGAAAAAGCGGCATATGGCTGCCTAAATGGCCGAGTAAACACGGTCATACATCTTAAAACCCACTTATGCACACAAAAAAAGCAAGTGTACGTGGGAGTTTCAGCCCATGAATGTGGAAGAAGAAGAATGTACAGATGTAATATCACTAAACGTGGGCAATACAGCCCCAAACCATGTACAGTTGAGCGCTCACACATTACTCTACAGTGGAACCCCCCTTTTGAGACCCCCCTTTTGGGCGGGGATGTAGCTCAGTCGGTAGCACGCTGGATTTGTATCCAGTTGGCCGCTGTCAGCGTGAGTTCGTCCCCACGTTCGGCGAGAGATTTATTTCTCAGAGTCAACTTTGTGTGCAGACTCTCCTTGGTGTCCGAACACCCCCGTGTGTACACGCAAGCACAAGACCAAGTGCGCACGAAAAAGATCCTGTAATCCATGTCAGAGTTCGGTGGGTTATAGAAACACGAAAATACCCAGCATGCTTCCTCCGAAAACGGCGTATGGCTGCCTAAATGGCGGGGTAAAAAACGGTCATACAGGTAAAATTCCACTCGTGTAAAAAACACGAGTGTACGGGGGAGTTTCAGCCCACGAACGCAGAAGAAGAAGAAGAAGAAGACCCCCCTTTTGAGACCCCCGATTTAAGACTTCCTCCTTATTAAGACCCTCCTTTCTCAGACGTTCTGTTCATAGCCTCTGTAAATTTACCTCCATTTTAAGACCTGATTTTCTTGGATTTTTGGAGGTCTTAAAAAGACCACTTAATGTGTGCGATATATCCCCAAACCAGGTACAGTTGAGCGGTCACACATTACTTTACCCGGCATCTTTGCAATATTGCAGGCCTTACTGAACCTGGCGGAGCGACTGGGAGAAGCCAAGCCTCGGGGGCTGACCAAGGTGGAGATTGAACAGCTGCCGTGTTATCGCTTCAACAGCGAGGCGCGTCGTAACGACATGGACCAGACGTCGTGTGTGGTGTGCATGTGTGACTTTGAGAGTCGCCAGCTGCTCCGTATCCTGCCCTGTCTGCACGAGTTTCACGCCAAGTGTGTCGACAAGTGGCTCAAGGTGTGTACTTAACCTTTAGCACGCCAGCGGCGATTTTCGTCGCCCAGCCATTCCCCCCCCTTTGCCAGCCAGCGGCGATTTGCGTCGCCAGCACAAGGCTTGTTTGTATGACCAACTTCTCGTTCGTATTTGCATACGAGAATAACGGTATTTTTAACGGCACTTGAGCCAAAGCGAGGCTCACTTCCTTCCGTTATCTCGTCGTGTCGTCTGCGCTGCATTTGAGTCGGTTTCGTCGAAGTTTTCTGCTTTTGTTTTTGCATCGATAAAATACTTTAGCGCTTCGACAAGCAAGATGGAGGATGATGAGTTTGAAACTTTCTTTCGAGTTGTTTCTTGACAACAAAAAGTATGCGGAATTGGAACGAATTACCGAGGAAGATCTTCGCAATGAACTGTGTATCGCGGTGAAAAAAATGACAGTTCGTCAAGTCACAGTGACGGTTACGAAACGGAATTTATGAAAGTGCAGATGGATACAAACAGTGGCTGGTCCAGTTTAGTGAAATGACAGGACCAGCAAACATTCCCGATAATCTGACTGCGTAGCAAATGCTTGACTTGCTTGTCGAAGAGACACTGCGTAAAAACTGACTCAAATTCAGTGCAAAGCAAGCCAGTGACAAGACGTAAAAAGTTTGCGTGTTCGGAAATGGTGACCTGTGGATCTAGTAGAGATCAAAGATTTTCTCTGCTTGTTGTTGCTAACCGAACTATTAAAAAAATCGTCCCATGACATGCACTGGTCCACAAATATACTTATTTAGATACCAGGATCAGGAAGTTGGATGGTCAACATGATTACCTGATCAAAGGAGTTTCACCAGGCATAGACTGGTTAGTTTCACAAAATTCCACGGACTAGCCAACACAACCCCTTTTCATTTTTTATTTGTATTTATGCTAAGAAAATAAATGATGCATGCAAACCAAAATATTTTAATGTTAAATATAACCCCATCACAACCACAAAGTTTCATGCTTATTAGTGCATTTTCAAAGAAGTTGTAAGTGTTGAAAGTTAGTGGGTGTTATTTTTACCTATATGGTAAGCAAAATAATGTGGCTACAGGGGAAGTAATGCTGGCTGGAATCTGGAGTGCTAAAGGTTAATGATAATGATAGCTTATATAGCGCGAGCCACAGTAGCCTGTGCTCTCCGCGCTTTACATATTAACTATGAATAAAGCCGTGCTATTTAACATAATATCAAATACATATATATTCTAGCAAAATAAATTACAATAAACTTACAAAAACAACTTGAGAGAGAGAGAGTGTGTGTGTCTGTCTGATTGTTTGTCTCCAGCTGTTGTCTGGGTTGTTTTTGTTGTCTCTGGGTGTTGTCTGGGTTGTTTTTGTTGTCTCTAGCTGTTGTCTGGGTTGTTTTTGTTGTCTCTAGCTGTTGTCTGGGTTGTTTTTGTTGTCTCTGGGTGTTGTCTGGGTTGTTTTTGTTGTCTCTAGCTGTTGTCTGGGTTGTTTTTGTTGTCTGGGTTGTTTTTGTTGTCTCTGGGTGTTGTCTGGGTTGTTTTTGTTGTCTCTAGCTGTTGTCTGGGTTGTTTTTGTTGTCTCTGGCTGTTGTCTGGGTTGTTTTTTGTTGTCTTTGTCTGTTGTTTTTGTTGTCTCTGGGTGTTGTCTGGGTTGTTTTTGTTGTCTCTGGGTGTTGTCTGGGTTGTTTTTGTTGTCTGGGTTGTTTTTGTTGTCTCTAGCTGTTGTCTGGGTTGTTTTTTGTTGTCTTTGGCTGTTGTTTTTGTTGTCTCTGGCTGTTGTCTGGGTAGTTTTTGTTGTCTCTGGCTGTTGTCTGGGTTGTTTTTGTTGTCTCTGGCTGTTGTCTGGGTTGTTTTTTGTTGTCTTTGTCTGTTGTTTTTGTTGTCTCTGGCTGTTGTCTGGGTTGTTTTTGTTGTCTCTAGCTGTTGTCTGGGTTGTTTTGGGGTTGTTTTTGTTGTCTCTAGCTGTTGTCTGTGTTGTTTTTGTTGTCTCTAGCTGTTGTCTGGGTTGTTATTGTTGTCTCTAGCTGTTGTCTGGGTTGTTTTTGTTGTCTGTAGCTGTTGTCTGGGTTGTTTTGGGGTTGTTTTTGTTGTCTCTAGCTGTTGTCTGGGTTGTTTTTGTTGTCTCTAGCTGTTGTCTGGGTTGTTTTTGTTGTCTCTAGCTGTTGTCTGGGTTGTTTTTGTTGTCTGGGTTGTTTTTCATTTTCATTTTCATTTTCATTTTTCATTTTCATTTTCATTACTTTATTGTCCCATCGCTGGGAAATTTGGGTCGCTTCCTCCTAGTGGAAAGCTAGCAGCAACGGAGTCGCGCTACCCAGGTGTCTGCGTGTTTAGGTGTATTCAGCCACCTGCACTTATGGCAGAATGACCAAGGTCTTTTACGTGCCATTGTGATGACACGGGGGTGGGACATGGCTTCTGTCTCTGGGTCTGCACATAAAGTTGACCCGTGTCCGTCCCTGGCTGTTGTCTCTGGCTGTTGTCTGGGTTGTTTTTGTTGTTTCTGGCTGTTGTCCGGGTTGTTTTGTTGCCTCTGGCTGTTGTCTGTTGTTTTTATTGTCTCTGGCTGTTGTCTGGGTTGTTTTTTGTTGTCTTTGGCTGTTGTTTTTGTTATCTCTGGCTGTTTTGGTTGTTTTTGTTGTCTCTGGCTGTTGTCTGGGTTGTTTTTGTTGTCTCTGGCTGTTGTCTGTTGTTTTTGTTGTCTCTAGCTGTTGTCTGTTGTTTTTGTTGTCTCTAGCTGTTGTCTGGGTTGTTTTTGTTGTCTCTAGCTGTTGTCTGTTGTTTTTGTTATCTCTGGCTGTTGTCTGTGTTGTTTTTGTTGTCTCTAGCTGTTGTCTGAGTTGTTTTTGTTGTCTCTAGCTGTTGTCTGGGTTGTTTTTGTTATCTCTGGCTGTTGTCTGGGTTGTTTTTGTTGTCTCTGGCTGTTGTCTGGGTTGTTTTTGTTGTCTCTGGCTGTTGTCTGGGTTGTTTTTGTTGTCTCTGGCTGTTGTTTTTGTTGTCTCTGGCTGTTGTCTGGGTTGTTTTTGTTGTCTCTGGCTGTTGTCTGTCTGTGAGAATGAAGTAAGTGTCTCTGAGCTCGGGTGTCAGCTATGCTGATAAACAACTTAAAGGTACTGAACTTGTCAAATCCAGGTGCACGGAGCCCCTGGGGCTTTTGGTCATACCTCAGGCAGCTATCCGTTAGAAGAACTACCAAGTTTCATTGACTTGCACCCAAAGAGTCAAGAACTGCGATTTTTTTACGAATTAATTTTGTACTCGGACCCGGCTGGTCTTGACCTATTTTTGGATATAAATTTAGATCAGGTAGATCACCACATCATGCACAAAAAGACACGTCACTAAGCAAACTATGTCAGACATCATCATGAGTTTGTGTAAAACAAAATTGAGGCCGGAATCACTCAGTTGAATCGAACTCCGACCAAACACCACGTAATAACTAGGTTAATTTATGCACTCGCGTGAACAAGAAACTGTCGAGCTTCACAGATGTCGTCGTTGGGTAGTTTTGGGTTTGTTTTACTACCATAGGAGGATTTTTGAACTGTAAGTGCACTCAGCTGCAACAAAAACGCAAAACGAAGGCTGTGAGCTGCACTGTGAGTTTTGCAAAAAAATTAGCAGAAAATGAAAAAAGAAAACAAGAATTTTTTACTTGAAAGAGGTTTATTTTTCTTCTATTCGTTGTTTTTGCAGTGCTCCTTTTCGAAATTTAAGCCTAAGCAGTTGTCCTGTGCATTGAAGATATCAAGATGAGTTTCTTGCATTTTCTACAACATTTTGTATCTTTCCTTTTTTTACAGACAAATCGCACGTGCCCTGTGTGTCGTGCCGACGCTGCCACTCCTGGTGGGAACAACCCGACAGAGTAATGGACAAGAAAATGTCACTCTGAAGACTCGCATCGCTGCATCCAACTCGCACAGCTAGCCAGCTCAAGTGTGCGTTTCCGATGGATTTTTGTGTGTTTGTGCACAAGAGGGGAAGCTTTGAACGAAGAATTGGAACTATAAGTTGGATTCTGTTTGATTTGGAGGAGTAACAGCATGGCCTTTTGAAGTGTTGTGCTTTTTTGTGCAGGGTGTGGTTGAAATTCTTCACAGTGCATCAACCAGTTACTCATCTTCTCAGTCATCAATCCATTCATCCGTTTATCAGTCCATAAATATCTGTTCAGTACATCAGATAAGTCGTTCACAGTCCATTTGCAAATTCATCAACTTTTTACATGTTACTATGGATTCTGCAAATTCTTTTTTCTACTGTCACATAACATTTCATGCAGTTTTTTTCTCCATTGTCGCACCTGATTTTGGTTGCTTAGCATGGCAGCTCATTTGCAAGTCATGTCCACTTACTTTGTTTTCTTTAAACACACACCCAGCCCCTAAAGTCCCCCACCCCCCTCCCCTCCCCATCCACAACTCACTTCCCAAGCCCCACCCCTACGCCCTGCCAACCAACCCAACCCCTTGCAGTTACCGTTTTCAGTAAGTCATGGTCTCTTATTGTTCTCGTGTCCAGAACCACAGTTTGGCAGCCACAATATTTCATGGGGCGTGTCGGTTGTGGTGAGAGAAAAGAGTTTCTCTGGAGTCGTTAAGCCGGTGTCCGCTGCAGCACATTGAATTTGAAATGGGGTGAAGGGACAAGTTTCCATGTCGGCCAGTTATTTTCCATGTCATTGTTAACAAAAACATTTCCCTTGCAAACATTTGCCAGTACAGACTTGTGCCCCGTTGAGGGAGAGCTAGAGAGAGTGTTGTGTGTGTGAGAGAGAGAGATGGGAGTGAGTGTGTGCACTGATTTTGTATGTGTGCGTGCATGTGTGTGTTTTTGTGCTCATGCATACGGTACATACATATATATGCAGGTTTTTTTGGTTTTTTCGTTCATGGGCTGAAACTCCCACGGCTTTAACGTGTATGACCGTTTTTACCCCGCCATTTAGGCAGCCATACGCCGCTTTCGGAGGAAGCATGCTGGGTATTTTTGTGTTTCTATAACCCACCGAACTCTGACATGGATTACAGGATCTTTTTCGTGCGCACTTGGTCTTGTGGTTGCGTGTACAGACGGGGGTACCGAGGAGAGTCTGCACACAAAGTTGACTCTGAGAAATAAATCTCTCGCCGAACGTGGGGACGAACTCACGCTGACAGCGGCCAACTGGATACAAATCCAGCGCGCTACCGACTGAGCTACATACCCGCCCAATATATGCAGTAAGACCGAAAAGACATGTCAGCTGTGGTCTGACGAGATTTTGTAATCACATTACTGTCATATGAAGAATGATTATATATTGCTTAGATTTGTTTTAACCGTGTCAACTTAAAAAGGAATTATTATTCGTGTTTGTTTATCTTTTCCATGAACTGCAGCCAAGTGGTTGTGCAGGCTGTATTTGGTAGCTTTTGATTTGAAAAACCTTAGGGTGAAAACGAGTTAAACGATATGTACATTTCCCAGAAAGCATCTGTTTTGTTGCCGATACAGGCATTTTGAGTGATCACTTTGGCAATACGTTTTCTCACTCCAGCAAGTCATTAATCATTAATCTTGACATTAATCTTCATTCACTGTTTATCAAGAAGACCACCACAGTTATATGTAGAAGACTGTTCTGCATTGACTATTTTCTTTATTCTGTTTTTTGATTGTGCATTTTTGTGCTTGCTCTTTACTTCAAAGCATGACCTGTAAGCACTCTAAGTTAAGCTCATTGGATTTTGTACATCCCTGCATTATAGATAAGATGTGTACTGTAACAGGAAACATCTGGAGATGCTGTAAGTTGGATTAAGTAATAACCTAGAATGTTATAACTATTGCCGAGTGCCTGGCCATGTGTTTTTCATCAGTTTTACTCATAAATATTTGACTTGTAGAATTTATCTGTCAAGAGAATACTTGATAGTTTGTCATTGGTGGCTGTTTCCACACTGCATTCACTGTTCTCATTTTCTCAAATCAAGTTGTTGCATGTTTTTTTTCTTTTTGTGGTGAGATTTTGGGTAAGTGCGGCACTGTTTAAGCTGTGTTTTTCACACCACTGAAGAAAAGTATTTAATCTTTGATAGAAAGAAAGAAAAAACAAACATGGAAATGCTAAATACCTCAAGGAACATTGAGAAATTTCTGTCCTTGTTAGTGTGTTTATTTTGTATTGAGTAATGTTTACATACACAAGAAATGTTTTTTCATGGCTGCTTATATGTAAACTTTTGGCATATTTTTGAATAACCGTATTCTGATATGCATACTTGTTTTGGGTTCATAATACTGAATGCATGTCCTTTTTTGTGTATCTCAGTCCAGACTATTTCACTTGCATTTGCAATGTGTTTTGGTGCTCTTTCCGCCCCCTGCGTCACTTTCCGTCTTCTTTCCTGCAGACGTTTGTGTTGGACCATTTGCTCATGTGTACATACGAATGATTTGCATGTTCTGGTTGTCTGTGCTTTTGAGCGTCCTTGTTCACAATACTGTATATACTTAATCTTAAGTTTTTTCTGTAGAGAATGATTGTCGTACTTGGTTGTTTGTTCGGTGGGATCATTGTCTTCGTTACTTGTGGATGGCATTATTTGTTTATATGTTGTTGAACTTCCTTCGATTTCTGATCTTTATTGTTTTTTCTTTCTTTCTTGAATGAAGTGTAGCTCTGTTGTTAGTTCTTTTGTTCTGAACAAGTTTGGTGTTACGTGTATACTGACTTAGTACGTTTGCTTCCCTCTTGAAGTAGCTTCATGTGTATACAGATTCCTTTGTACAGTCGCGTGTGAATAGCTTCCAGTGTCTAAAGTTTGAGTAGGAGGACCTCATTATAACACATCCAGTTACAAATTGTTTTGTATGGGCATCCCACAGCTCCAACCCCCACCTCCATCCCCCATCCCCATTTCATACGTATACAGTTTTGCCCTGGTTTGATTTTCTTTAAAAAGATGAGACTGACTTTGTAATTTTAGCATTCCTTGATATGTGGAACAGGAGTTTTTGTTTCAAGATTGCCAGTACCGGTAAAGAAAATGAAGACTGTGCAGCAGGTTTTGTGTTATGGTGAGGTCCGTTGGTGTTTGTTTATACAGTACATGTAGCTGAGAGGCAAAAGAAGAGGGAAATAACAGCTGCCAAGCTCGTAATCTACTTGTGCTTGTTTCTGTTAATGCTGTGGGGAACTTTGTCAAAACTACTACAATCACATATATGCCAGATAAATGAAATAATGATATTAAATGTGCTTTGTTTTCAGTTTGGCAAATGATGTTGAAAGATGCACGAGTGGGTTAAAAAGAAAATGTGTGTGCGAATTAGTGGGTGCGAGTTAAAAAGGAACGTCTCTGTATTCAAAAGAAAGTGTGCATGTGTGAGAGAGTGGAAAAGAAATGTGTGTGTGTGTTTGAACAGAAAGTTTGTGTGTGTTTGAACAGAAAGTTTGTGTGTGTGAAAGAGAGGGGGGAGCGAGATAAATGAGGTGTGAAATTCAACCTGAAGTGTGAACTGAATAATGGGAAAAAAATCTATTGGAATTGTAATATTATTGTTTTCTCTCTATAAAACAGAAACATTTTGGTTCCTCTTTTGTGTTTCACATGTACAAATGGAACTATCTTACTTTTGTATTCTTACCTTCTTAAAAGTCTTGGCTTGGTGTGCTCAGTTTTTCTTGCAATTCCTAGGTAAAGCACATTTCTGGTGTACATGTATTTGATGTATTATGACCATACAGAGTGAACCCAAAACAATTGCTGGTAACTAGTGTGACATTAAATGAATGCAAAGCTTTGGGAATGTATTGTTTGTGATTGCTACTTGTAAAAAAGCAGTGGTTCCCTCACAATATTATTGTTAAAATTGTGAACATAGACATACACATGAATAAAACAATTCTATTGCTATCAGGAAAACAAAACAATAATCAGCCAGTTTCCAATTAATTGTTACTTTTATGAACTGTGGGTCCAGAGTATACTGACAGTTTTTAAACGTCAAGTTGCTTCAGTGCACCAAAAAAGGAAGAGGAAGAGAGAAGAGAAGAACATTTAAACAAGGATTACACTGAACTATTTCAGTTGGTTATAACATTTCCAGAACAATATTCTTTGCACTTGAGATAGTCAGCAGGTAATTTTCTTCTTTGTGAATCAGTTGACAAAATGGACTTTGTTTTAATTCTGATGTGTTTTTTTTTAAACTCACAACCTGATTTAGGATGAAATAACCTTAGTTGGTGTCGATGGCTTGTTTTTCACATTTGGCGGTACAGGTGTGCTGGACGCAAACAAATCTAATTGAACTACCTCTGCATTTTCCTTGCTGCCTTGATATGTGTTGTGTGTCTTGTCGGCCTGCCCTATTCAAGTTATTGGGTGGAACTTTTACCCTTCGGTGTCCAGATAGAAGATGCACATCTTAGAACACATGTAACACTTCACCAATAATGCAAAGAAAATGAATGTATTGGAGACAATATATAAATCTGTAATGGAAATAAAACATTGGAAAAGCGTCAAGACTAGTTTTTGTGTGTGATGTGACATGTATAAATGCATGTAGTGTGGTCTGTATGAGTTTGTATGTGCATAATTATTTATGTATTTGTGTCTGGTGTAATTGTGAGTATGTACGAGTGCTTGGTGTATGTGTGAATGTTTGTGTGGGTAGGAGTGCATGTGAGAACATTTGTATGTGTGTATTAATTGTCTTCTTCTTTTCGATCACACTTGGAGTCCAGATCTTGAGATATAATTAGTGGTCCTCTGCAGCGCAGCCACTGGCCCGTACAGCTTGTTGTGCAGGGACTCTGGCAATGGCCAGATTTCCTCTCTCAGCACCTGGTTGTATTAATTGTTATATGAGTGCCTGTACGTTTGTATGTGTATGTATCAGTGCATGTGGTGTTTTTGTGTGTCTGTGTGCACGAATATGTACAAGTGCGTGATGATCATAGTGTTAGTAATACATGTAGTAGCTGGGTTTTGTTTTGTTTTGAGAACTGTACGTACATAAGTTGTTGTGGACAGAGTAATACACACCGCATAAACAACGTATACACATATTCCCGCACGTACCAAACACCAACTTCTGTGAGACCTTTTTCTTTATAAAATAGGACGTCACCAACATTTATTCATACTCTGCTCAGAAACAAGAAAGCACATGACATAAATATACTGTCTTGGTTGATAATGATAAGACTCTTGTGTGGTAAAATCTGTACCTCCTTTCGACTGAATGTCAGTCTTTTATTCTTGGTGAAAAAAAAACCAGTTCTGAATCCAGCATGGATTTGCATTCAAAGCATCTAACACACCTACCCTTACATACAACTAGAGCACCTTTCATTCCTGTAAAATTGTTGCCAATCATATCTAGCCAATCATATCTAGCCAAACCTTTCCCTGCATTCATTCAAGCAGTTAAAAGTCCTCGTCATTTTTCAAGCAGCTGTCACGTCAGCATTCGCAAAGTCAGACAAACGTATCGCTCCTTTCTTTTTAACTCTTCTCCAAACTGAATTCAGTGAAAGATCTTTTCCATAATAATAACTCTGGAAACGAAAGACAGGTAACAGTCGAAGCCTGTACACTGTACATGTGTGATAATCTATTTGTGCTGAGGTGTTATTTTCTACAGGTTCCACACAGTGAACTCTGTATAAAGCATCCATTAATGATTATATCACAAGCTTCATAAGAATCGGATATCATATACAGCATTTCAAGTGCTACACTAGAGAGTGAACAAGTGCACAAGAAAAGAGGGAGGTTGAGAACATACAAGAACAAATATACATATCTAGTTTTTAAGAATGAAAAGACAAGAATGATGCAACAATGAGAATGAAGAAAGCCTGCTAGAGCTACAAGGTTAACATAACCTTTTTCATCAAGACAGATGAAAACTACAGATGGGTGAAGGTATTCAAAGAACACACACGTGGAATGGACGGTCAAGCACTGAGGTTAAACATCGAAGCAATGATGAAATGAGCAAATTCAATTTACAGCAACAACAAAACATAACTCCACAGTGGACTTCCGATGTTAATCCAAGACTCAGCATCATAGGTCCGGTGGGTCTGGATTGAAAATATGAGTAGGTCCAATTTTCTGGCCCTGGCCTGCGTGTCAAAGCAACCAAACGGTCGACCAGCCAGGGGTCAGAACTATGCGTCAAATCTAAAAAAATAAGTGCCAATGATCTAAGACCAAGGCCCAAGACAAGAGCAACACTTAAGTTCAATTTTTCCTGCTACACACATCAGGAATGCTTGATTGTAGCATCATAACATAGGGTGGGTACAAAACAAAGTCTTGGGTGTAAAAACAAGTACAAAACAAGGTGTATGTTGTCTGGTAACAATATGAATGTTGAACGCAGCATGATTTTTGCTTATTATTTTAGCACTCCTTGCAGACATTAACCACACGCATGCAGCGCTAACACCAAAAGAAAGTGAACAACCTGAAAGGCCAGGGTCCACGGCGGCAAGGGCAAACAGCCTCCCCTGGTACCAAAATGTATGTTAATAAATTAAAACAATACACATTGTGCCTCTATCAACCACCCACAACTATAAACAAATAAAATAAAAATTTTAAAGTTTTTTTTTTTTTTTTTAAACCAGATTTCTCCGGTTTTAACAGTTTCCCAAAACCAGATTTCCGACGAAAACCAGAAAGGTGTTAGCCCTGCGCATGATACACCATACAGTGTTGTACAAAACATCTTTTCACCCATGCAGGTAAAAAGGAGGGAGGTGGCTATACAGTCAGCGCAACAGAAAAGTGTTGGAATGCATAGACCTCATGTTATGCAAATAGTCCTTCCACAAAAACTTCCACAGAGTTGAACTAAATATTTGTTACATGTTTTAACTTGACAAAAAGACCACACTCAAAAAAATAACTAAAAACAAGAGAAAAGAAAGAAAGTCCATGACAGAAAACAGAATTTGTAAAAAGTTTCCGAAGGTGACCAAGGCTCGAGTACTTCAGTATAAATCAAGCACAAGCAATCAGTGCATGCTTCAAGTCTCTAAATGTTTGCACTTGGACAATTGTTTCAATCACTCCCTCTTCAAATCAACCATTAACAAAATTGCAAAGAGTAAAGAGACTATATGAAGTTTTAAGAAACAGTTTATGTGAGATAGAGAAAAGCAGAGGTGACAAGGGCAGAAAGAAACAGTTTATGTGAGAGAGAGAAAAGCAGAGGTGACAAGGGCAGAAAGAAATGTCAAGCATCAGAGAAATGGTTAACTTATGCAGTAGAGCTTGTTGATGAAAAAAGAAAAAGAAAACAAGTCGCGTGAAGCGATATAAAAACATTTAGTCAAGATCAACACTACAAACCGATTATCGCCGAGACTACATTCAGATAGTCTCGGCTAACCATACCGAAGTCCAGGACGGGTCACGCTCGCCGCCGCGAACCAACCACGCGTCTGTAGTACTTACTGAACCTATTTTCTTTCATTCTGAGCACATTTTCAGAGTAACCATGACATATCTATATATTTTTGAATTTAGGAGAAGACAAGGAATACAATGCAATCAATTTTAAATCTGTTTGCGAAAAAACGATTTTAATGACAACTGTAATGAGCAAACTCATTAATTCTTAAGCCTCCAAGCTGAAATGCAATACCAAAGTCCGGGCTTCGTCGAAGATTACTTGACCAAAATTTCAACCGATTTGGTTGAAAAATGAGAGCGTGACAGTTTCTTTCTTTATTTGGTGTTTAACGTCGTTTTCAACCGTTCAAGGTTATATCGCGACGGGGAAAGGAGGGGGGGGGATGGGATAGAGCCACTTGTTAATTGTTTCTTGTTCACAAAAGCACTAATCAAAAAATTGCTCCAGGGGCTTGCAACGTAGTACAATATATGACCTTACTGGGAGAATGCAAGTTTCCAGTACAAAGGACTTAACATTTCTTACATACTGCTTGATTAAAATCTTTACAAACACCGACTATATTCTATACAAGAAATACTTAACAAGGGTAAAAGGAGAAACAGAATCCGTTAGTCGCCTCTTACGACATGCTGGGGAGCATCGGGTAAATTCTTCCACCTAACCTGCGGGGGGCGAGCGTGACAGTGCTGCCTCAACTTTCACAAAAAGCCAGATATGACGTCATCAAAGACTTTCTTTCTTTATTTGATGTTTAACGTCGTTTTCCACCACGAAGGTTATATTGCGACGGGGGAAGATGGGATAGAGCCCCTTGTCAATTGTTTCTTGTTCACAAAAGCATTAATCAAAAATTTGCTCCAGGGGCTTGCAACGTAGTACAATATATGACCTTACTGGGAGAATGCAAGTTTCCAGTACAAATTTTATTTATTTATTTATTTGGTGTTTAACGTCGTTTTCCACCACGAAGGTTATATTGCGACGGGGAAAGGGGGGGGAGAGGTGATAGAGCCACTTGTCAATTGTTTCTTGTTCACAAAAGCACTAATCAAAAATTTGCTCCAGGGGCTTGCAACGTAGTACAGTATATTACCTTACTGGGAGAATGCAAGTTTCCAGTACAAAGGACTTAACATTTCTTACATACTGCTTGACTAAAATCTTTACAAACATCGACTATATTCTATACAAGAAACACTTAACAAGGGTAAAAGGAGAAACAGAATCCATTGGTCGCCTCTTACGACATGCTGGGGAGCATCGGGTAAATTCTTTCTCGTCCCAACCAATATGGGACTCCCCCTAACCCCCGGGGGGTGTCATCAAAGACATTTATCCAAAAAATGAAAAAAAAATGTATGTGGATATTATACTCAGGAACTCTCTTGTGAAGTTTCATGAAGATCGGTCCAGTAGTTTTCTCGGAATGACTTTATACATACACACACACATACACCACTACCCTCATCTCGATTCCCCCTCTATGTTAAAACATTTAGTCAAAACTTGACTAAATGTAAACAAGTCGCGTAAGGCAAAAATACAACATTTAGTCAAGTAGCTGTCGAACTCACAGAATGAAACTGAACGCAATGCAACGCAGCAAGACCGTATACTCGTAGCATCGTCAGTCCACCGCTCATGGCAAAGGCAGTGAAATTGACAAGAAGAGCGGGGTAGTAGTTGCGCTGAGAAGAATAGCACGCTTTTCTGTACCTCTTTTCGTTTTAACTTTCTGAGCGCGTTTTCAATCCAAACATATCATATCTATATGTTTTTGGAATCAGGAACCGACAAGGAATAAGATGAAAGTGTTTTTATATTGATTTCAAAAATTTAATTTTGATAATAATTTTTATATTTTTAATTTTCAGAGCTTGTTTTTAATCCAAATATAACATATTTATATGTTTTTGGAATCAGAAAATGATGGAGAATAAGATGAACGTAAATTTGGATCGTTTTATAAAAAAAAAATTTTTTATTACAATTTTCAGATTTTTAATGACCAAGGTCATTAATTAATTTTTAAGCCACCAAGCTGAAATGCAATACCGAAGTCCGGGCTTCGTCGAACATTACCCGACCAAAATTTCAACCAATTTGGTTGAAAAATGAGAGCGTGACAGTGCCGCCTCAACTTTCACGAAAAGCCGGATATGACGTCATCAAAGACATTTATCAAAAAAATGAAAAAAACGTCTGAGGATATCATACCCAGGAACTCTCATGTCAAATTTCATAAAGATCGGTCCAGTAGTTTAGTCTGAATCGCTCTACACACACACACACAGACAGACAGACAGACAGACACACATACACCACGACCCTCGTCTCGATTCCCCCCTCTATGTTAAAACATTTAGTCAAAACTTGACTAAATGTAAAAAGAAGCTTGCTGACAAGCCTTATTCATGCTTGGTCCTTGATATGGTAACATACATGAATACTCAAACACACACATATACAAACAGGTCAACAGAAATATCAGTCACAAAACAAAACATCATTGCACTGGCTGCTCAAGCATCTTCTTTGCATCAAACTTGAGTCAGACATACATCCAGTCGATACATTTCATTAAAAAACCTGATAAAACCGTAATAAATTAAGCATGCAAAGAAAACAGGACAAATTTCCTTCTTCAGTTGGCCTTTCATACAATACATACACTTACACAACTTTGAAACATAGTGGTCGTTCAATCATCCATATAAGGTGTTAAACAAGTCATTTTTAAAATAGACGAAAACACACACTATAAAACATTTCACATGCACATCCACAATCCAAGAAACTAATGACAAAGCAGGCAGCACTTCTAGAAGACCTGACAACTTTCTCAAAACAGTTGTAGCAGAAACATGTGGTCCGACATTGTCATACAGCTAAAAGGGGAAACACTGTCCCTCTTACTCAGGACAGTTTCAATGCCTTAATGCATGCCAGCAGCAACATTGGCCAGATCCACACAGTTTATCTTTCTGCTGGACGTGTCCAATTCGTCTGCAAGACTTTCAGAGATGCAGAAAAGGCTGTCTAGCTGTTGTAGCATCAACTTCACGCCGTAGACGGTGGCTGCATTGGGGAATTGCCTCCGCACTAACTTTCACCGATGAAGAGCAGTTTCTGCACGACAAAATCGTCTCTGTTTTCTCCAAAATGACATATCACATTACTGGCGTTTGTACTTCGACCTCAGGTGTTATAGCATCCCATCATCGATTTTCTTCGATGCATTTGTTAACGTTGAGCTTCGATTATTTATGCTTTTCTTGCAAAGTTTGCGTAAATTCTGACTTCCCACAGGTATTACGGAAAATCAAGGTTATCAATCAAACTGCAGTCTATTGGAATATCATTATTGTTTATTAGTTGACATGTGGTCCAAGTTGTGTCATCCAAAGTCACGCAGTTGGAGCGTAATTCTTGAATCTGTACCACGACTGATCGATTTTGCGGCTGCGCTTCGATTATTTATGCTTTTCTTGCAAAGTTTGCGTAAATTCTGACTTCCCACAGGTATTACGGAAAATCAAGGTTATCAATCAAACTGCAGTCTATTGGAATATCATTATTGTTTATTATTTGACATGTGGTCCAAGTTGTGTCATCCAAAGTCACGCAGTTGGAGCGTAATTCTTGAATCTGTACCATGACTGATCGATTTTGCGGCTGCCCACCTACGCAGTATCTTTGCTTACGGCTGCATGCCTACGCACTTTCTGGCTGCCCACCTATGCGAGTACTACAAATAATAAAATGGTATATTATAGTTAGGGCTCTGTTCGCGATTCGTGACTGTTGCCTGCCTGTGTAAACATAAGACAAGACAGCGTTTATGACTGTAACCTATTTTTTTTATCCCAAGTAATACATAAATAAAGAAATCCGCGGAAATCCGTCCATATTCTCATCTTCGGAATTTTTTTGGAAAGGTGGGTATTATGGATTAGTTTTTCCAGCTGACTTTAGTCACTTGTCTATAGCTCACTCTGTTCGTTGGTCTGTCTGTCTGTCAGCTTGTCTGTTGGTCCATCATACTTTGGACACTTTTTTTTATCTCTCTACTTTTACCCGTTATAACCATCAGTGCTGAGCACATTTTTGGACACTAAATCATGCGTAAAAAACGAAGGATCTTCACATATCAAACCTAAACCAGGTTACTAATCCTAACCCAGGTTATAACCCAAAACACTTAAGTAATTAAATTTTTTGAACCATTTGCAATATTTTAGAGAAATCATATTTACCACATACACAAAAGAACGCTCTATTATATAGCATAACACATAATTATGGGGTTTTGATGATCACGTCATCTCCAATTTTATGACGTCACTTCCGGTTTCTAAACTATATTAATATGTCAAAAAAGTGACGTCATACACCGATATGATAGCGAGTGATCTTTCCCGCCAGTTGCAGACAGTTGCTGAAAAGAACAATCGATATCAAACACATTTTGATATCTTGCAGCAGTATAGGCCAGTCCACAATTAAATGCCTTGTTTCACTGAGAAACAAGCATAAACTTATCAAATAAACATTATAAAATTTTAAAATAAAATGAATAACAAAATGTAATATATACTTACAGGGGCGTAGCACACGGTCCGGCAGGTCCTGTGACCGCCGGACCACTTTTGGGCACCAAAGAAAACACAAAAAGGAGAGCGAGAGAGAGAGAAAGAGAGAGAGATTAATTCCTGTATCACACACAAGATGAATAAGCCTCAGCGGTGTAGTGCCTGTGATTTTTTTCTACCGGACCACTTTTGACAGGTGTGCAACGAATTTGTGGCTTTTATTTGTTTTCCGGCGAACCTTCTTTGACAGTTCTGCTACGCCCCTGAGGTCATATGGAACAGGCATAAATTGCCATATATTTCCCGCACTGTAAAACTAATTCTATAATCATAAGAAGCAAAAAATATTCGTCTCCCAATTCCCAAAACATACAAATACAAGCATAATATTAACTATTATATTATTATATCATTATATTAGTTATTACTGGATGCGCTGTTCACAGTATCATTTGCGCAAATAGTGCATTGGCATGCAGCCACCCTTTGCGTAGGTGGGCAGCCGCAAAATCGATCAGTCGTGGTACAGATTCAAGAATTACGCTCCAACCGCGTGACTTTAGATGACACAACTTGGACCACACGTCAACTAATAAACAATAATGATATTCCAATAGACTGCAGTTTGATTGATAACCTTGATTTTCCGTAATAACTGTGGGAAGTCAGAATTTACGCAAACTTTGCAAGAAAAGCATAAATAATCGAAGCTCAACGTTAACAAATGCATCGAAGAAAAGAAGAAAATCGATGATGGGATGCTATAACACCTTAGGTCGAAGTACAAACGCCAGTAATGTGATGATATGTCATTTTGGAGAAAACAGAGACAATTTTGTGCAGAAACTCACCCTGCGTGTTGCTCTTCAGCAGTGTAAGTTAGTGCGGAGGCAATTCCCCATGCAGCCACCGTCTATGGCGTGAACTTCTTCAAAATCAAATCTCTCAATAATGCAACAAAAATTTAGTTTACTTTAGTGGCTAAAAATAGCCTTGCAGCAAAAGCCTTCAGCGAACAACACAATAAGGGTTTGGAACAGCTGGAAAGTCATGTGCTCACAGAAATGTCTTCTCAGCTAATTGAC
Organism: Littorina saxatilis; assembly: GCF_037325665.1. Lineage (NCBI taxonomy): Eukaryota > Metazoa > Mollusca > Gastropoda > Littorinimorpha > Littorinidae > Littorina > Littorina saxatilis. The sequence continues at coordinate 53,200,695 of NC_090256.1, read as the reverse complement.
ATATTTGCCAGATATCAACTCGTCAGGAGAGGCTATGCTACATGCACACCGTGACAACCTTCGGTGCTAATCATTTCATGACAAAATGTGTGGGTGGTCCATCTAAAATGTTGATACCCCTTGTTGAGTGCTGATAAGCACATTACACATGATTTTATAAAAGGGATCTTCAAATTAAAAGTCTCATGGCACACATGACTATACAGCGCTGAAAGTCCACGAAATGTGGCACTAGTCTTTTGGCTAGTACTTCTCATAATTTACTAGCCAGAGAGCAAATTTTTTTATTTTTACTCGCCAAACCAACCATTTGTTTCAGCAGCTTTACTTGCATTTGGCGAGTAGATTTACATTTCTACTCGCTATTTACACGTTTCTACTCGCCATGACGAGTAAAATACGACTTTCAGGCCTGCTATAATGCAATGAACTAGCTTTACATAAAAGAGAACAGTAAAACAACAGCAAAGATAAAACAGAACAGTAAAACAAGAACACAAAACACCATTGAATTTAAAACAGAGCAAAAACATGTAGCACAAAACCACCAAGTTAAAACAGGACAGTAAAACATGTAGCACAAAAAAACCAGTAAAAACTGTGCCGTAAAACATTTAGGCATTGTCAGATGTTCCAGTAGAAAAAAAAGTACAACTAATACAAAAAACACGCTGAAATAGAAAATAAATAATAATATGCAATGATTTAAACACTTTTATTTCAACAATTTGGAACCTGAAGTATCGTAAATGTTTATGAGCCTTTCAAGTCAGCTTTCATTTCACGTTCACACAATCAAGACCAGCTTATGCACAGTAATCTTTTCAACCATGATGCATGCACGTTAAAAGAAAAACCCACTCAAAACAACGCAAAAACCTTGCTTGCGCGTAACGTACGTTTTACGCCATTGTGTAACTATTCACACACAAAAATGTTAGTAGTCTGCTCAGTGAGCAGATGTCGTCTCATCCAGACCTGAAGAATCCACTTTGTACAGTTCACAGAAGTCGATAAAACTGAACAAGTTAAAACAGATCAGTTGCACCAAAAACACTTCAATGGAAAGAACATTTATTTCCCTCACTTGCAATGATTTTGAATTTGTGAGGGAAAAAAATGAATGCATGCGTAAATGTTTCTGATTAGCAAGAATATTCAGTGCAGTATGTGTATGTAAGAAAAATAAAGATAAGAGTACATAAACAAATGTAAAAAATAAGCAAATAAATTAAAACTAAAATCACAAGTATGGAAAACAATTTTGCACCTGAGATTACACAGCTACGCATAACTACGCAACCTCTTGTTAAAAATGTCTGCGTCTGAAAAACTATATAACAATTTTGCACGCACTGAAACAAATTAATAAATTAGAGTGCTTATGGTGACCATATATTAAAACCTTTTCACAGGTATTCTGTACATTATAACAACTTTCACTTAAAATTTGGACAAGGTAGAGAAGACAGAATGAATCTGATAGAAGAGTTTATGGAAAGGATGAGGGTCAGAACTTGAGAGCGCGAAGACCTGTACGGCCGCCCTTCTCCCCTGACCATGACTTGGACTTGGCTCTGAAGTGGCGCAGGTCATCTGAGAAGTCTTTGTGCAGCATGTGTCTGTATGTCTGGGGTTCACATTGTGGCTGCAACAGTAAACAGACACATTAAAATCAAGTTATTTTAAAACAGCGACGTTTAAAACACAACAACATTTCTAACAAAGGTATTAGTACTTTTTTGACCTTTGACAGCACATAAAAAAACAAATTCCTATTTAGATGTAAATATGTTACCACACTTAGTATAAGCTTAGCTTGTGTGGTCCCAATTGTTCCTGTTGTATTTGCAACCCCATGTTCTTTGAATACAATTTTGTTTAAACCAAAACACAAGTCTTTAAAATACTGGTTACTGGTTTATTCTTCTTGAAATCTAAAGAACCAGGTTCAAATATCTGTTGAATCTGTGACAGGGGTCGACTCCCCCTTGGTTTCTAACTATCTAAGGGGGTATTTATATATGCAAGCACTCCCCCCAAATTGGCACCAGTGTGTGAAATTTAGAGGCTCTAGCTTGAAAAACAATCGCAGTGTTAAGTTTTCTGTCAGGTGAGTTAAAAATCTTGTCTTAAATACTGTATAACACAGACTATGAAGCATGCAGAATATTAGCCTCATGTTGCACAATGTGTCCCCTCACCTTGTGTTTCTCAAAGAAAGCTTTGTAGCCGCCCTCCAAGAGGTAGATCTCCGGGTAGTGCAGGACGGGGTAGCACTCTTTGTTGGATTCTCGGTCGCACTTACGCAGGAATCTGTACCTGTAAACGTCAGAGGATACATACCGATTACTCTCATCACTTCAGTCTCTGCACTCTCAACTTGCAAAACCAGTTAAGTATTTAGCTGCACTGAAGTGTGATTTTTTTTGTTGCTGCAACGCGCTTTTATAAGGCTGCTATCCTAATAGCAACCAATGCTTTGTTTTGAATAAATAAATATTTGAATTCAATCAAGTTGGGGTTTAGAATGAGAGAGCAATTCAAATCAGATCAACAGCTTTCATTTAAGTACCCTGACTTCTTTCACCATGTCTGCATTCAAATGCATAAGCAATATCTTTTCATCTCTGCAAAATAGTCAGCAGATGCTCACAAGGTAAACAAGAGGCGAAGCCATCAAGGCTCACGTAAGAAATCGACAAACAGTAACACACACACACACACACACACACACACACACGCACACACGCACGCACGCACGCACACACACCGGCACACACACACACACATACACACACACACACACACACACACACACACACACACACACACACACACAGAAAGAGCATAGGTGAAACTGTGCAAGAAAGCGAGACACTAGATCTAGATCTGTCTGTCTGCATGTAGCCTACTTACATGGACACGACTGCCAAATAGTCTCGGCCCGCTCAAAATAACAATCACCGAGACTTTCAGTAATTCCATCGCGTGACGTCTAACCCTCGTACGTCATAATGTGACGTCAATGTAATATGAATATGACGTCTTCAAATGTTAAAGTTTCTACCACAGACATACATACATACATACATACATACATACATACATACATACGCACGCACGCACAGACAGACAAAAGTTAGCATCGCATAGGCTACACTTACGTGAGCCAAAAACCAATGTATTTCCAGCACAGATCTACACCATGGATAAAAAACCCAGTTCAGGACCATCAAGTCTAAACGCACAAAGTCGACAGTGGAAAACATCATCAATTGTGCTTGCTGACCCAAGAGGGCAGTCCAACCTGGGCACCGAGACACTGACTAGCAGCTCACTAACCATGATACAAACTCATGTGCTAACACCCTGCCCACACTACTTACAGGCTGGGTGCTCTCTCTGAGGAGAACTCGCAGTGGAAGATGAGGAGGAATCGCTTGTTGGGATCGGTGGTGGTCCGGGGGTTCTTCAGGTACTGCTCCACCAGGGTGTCTCGAGAAAAAATGTTGAGCGCATCCTGCACACCATCAAGAAGGTTATGTCAAAAATGTTGAGCGCATTCTGCATAAAGTAGGTTTTGTACAAAACGCCGAGCGCATTCTGCATAATGTAGGTTTTGTAACAAACATTGAGTGCATTCTGCATAAAGTAGGTTTTGTAACAAACGTTGAGCGCATTCTGCATAATGTAGGTTTTGTAACAAACGTTGAGCGCATTCTGCATAAAGTAGGTTTTGTAACAAACGTTGAGCGCATTCTGCATAATGTAGGTTTTGTAATAAACGTTGAGCGCATTCTGCATAAAGTAGGTTTTGTAACAAACGTTGAGCGCATTCTGCATAAAGTAGGTTTTGTAACAAACGTTGAGCGCATTCTGCATAAAGTAGGTTTTGTAACAAACGTTGAGCGCATTCTGCATAAAGAAGGTTTTGTAACTAACGTTGAGCGCATTTTGCATAAAGCAGGTTTTGTAACAAACGTTGAGCGCATTCTGCATAAAGTAGGTTTTGTAACAAACGCTGAGCGCATTCTGCATAAAGTAGGTTTTGTACAAAACGTTGAGCGCATTCTGCATAAAGTAGGTTTTGTAACAAACGTTGAGCGCATTCTGCATAAAGTAGGTTTTGTAACAAACGTTGAGCGCATTCTGCATCAGCATAAAGTAGGTTTTGTACAAAACGCTGAGCGCATTCTGCATAATGTAGGTTTTGTAACAAACGTTGAGCGCGTTCTGCATAAAGTAGGTTTTGTAACAAACGCTGAGCGCATTCTGCATAAAGTAGGTTTTGTAACAAACGTTGAGCGCATTCTGTATAAAGTAGGTTTTGTACAAAACGCCGAGCGCATTCTGCATAAAGTAGGTTTTGGAACAAACGTTGAGCGCATTCTGCATAAAGTAGGTTTTGTAACAAACGTTGAGCGCATTCTGCATAAAGTAGGTTTTGTAACAAACGCCGAGCGCATTCTGCATAAAGTAGGTTGTGTAACAAACGTTGAGCGCATTTTGCATAAAGTAAGTTTTGTAATAAACGTTGAGCGCATTCTGCATAAAGTAGGTTTTGTAACAAACGTTGAGCGCATTCTGCATAAAGTAGGTTTTGTAACAAACGTTGAGCGCATTCTGCATAAAGTAGGTTTTGTAACTAACGTTGAGCGCATTTTCCATAAAGCAGGTTTTGTAACAAACGTTGAGCGCATTTTGCATAAAGTAGGTTTTGTAATAAACGTTGAGCACATTCTGCATAAAGTAGGTTTTGTAACAAACGTTGAGCGCATTTTGCATAAAGTAGGTTTTGTAATAAACGTTGAGCGCATTCTGCATAAAGTAGGTTTTGGAACAAACGTTGAGCGCATTCTGCATAAAGTAGGTTTTGTAACAAACGTTGAGCGCATTCTGCATCAGCATAAAGTAGGTTTTGTACAAAACGCTGAGCGCATTCTGCATAATGTAGGTTTTGTAACAAACGTTGAGCGCATTCTGCATCAGCATAAAGTAGGTTTTGTACAAAACGCTGAGCGCATTCTGCATAATGTAGGTTTTGTAACAAACGTTGAGCGCGTTCTGCATAAAGTAGGTTTTGTAACAAACGTAGAGCGCATTCTGCATAAAGTAGGTTTTGTACAAAACGCCGAGCGCATTCTGCATAAAGTAGGTTTTGGAACAAACGTTGAGCGCATTCTGCATAAAGTAGGTTTTGTAACAAACGTTGAGCGCATTCTGCATAAAGTAGGTTTTGTAACAAACGTTGAGCGCATTCTGCATAAAGTAGGTTTTAAAAAATGTTCAGCGCATTCTGCACACCATTAAGTAGGTTTTCGTAAAAAGCTGTTACAGTCTTTACGCAGTTGCATCTGCCATGAAAAGCCTACCGAGTGAGAGTACAAATTCAAATAAGACACCTTCTCTTGTCCACTGGTCTATTAAGTTAACTTGGCTAGTCACGGACACTACTTTACAATGATGTTCATTTCATGTTCAACATTTGAGTAGCTTGACAATATAATCCAGCTTGAGCTAAAAACAAGTCGCGTAAGGCGAAATTACTACATTTAGTCAAGCTGTGGAACTCACAGAATGAAACTGAACACACTGCATTTTTCCACAATGACCGTAGTCCGCCGCTTGTGCAAAACGGAGTGAAACTGACGAGCCTGTTCAAGGCGGTAGTGGTTTCGCTGTACTGCATAGCACGCTTTTCTGTACCTCTATTCGTTTTAACTTTCTGAGCATGTTTTTAATCCAAAAATATCGTTTTTTGAATCAGGAACCGACAAGGAATAAGATGAAATTGTTTTTAAATCGATTTCGGAAATTTAATTTTGATCATAATTTTTATATTTTTAATTTTCAGAGCTTGTTTTTAATCCAAATATAACATATTTATATATAGCTATTCTGATGAACACGTGGGGGAATTCGGGGGCTGTGATTGGATGGTCTCTTCCGATCATCAAAGCATAATGCGGCGGAAGTCGGCCATTTTAATCAATTGTCACAAAGATGTGAGTAGCATATTTGTGATGTGAAACCACGTCGTGGTTTTAACCTCCCTAAATATTGCAGTGCGAGGCGTAGGTGACGGGTGAGGCATTATCACGGGTTTTGTGCGTTGCACGAGAAAACCATAGTTTGACATGAGTTGTGTTTATGAGAACTGTAGCTGGTCTGGGGTAAATAACGTCACAGCGTTTGAGATTTTCAACCGGGAAGGTTGTCGGCGCGTGTCGGTCTTGTTCTGGGAACAAGTACTCTTTCAAGAGACGGGTCTCTTAAGGTAAATGATTTACTATGTTGTATATTATTGAAGTTGGAATACATAGCTGGAATGTAAAGGTTAGTGTATACAAAGTGCACTAAATTCTAGTGTGAATCTCTGATAGAATTCTTGTTGTGATTGTATTATGGTTTTCGTTGGTAAATTCTTGAGCATAATTGCTGTTACGCATTTATGTTATGTTTAAGACAGTGATACTATGTGTGGTAGTGTCAGGGATGGATTAAGCGATTCATGGATGAAGTATAGTTGGATTCTGTCTGTGGACGGAATGTGAATGTAGAATGAATGAGAGAGATGTTTACATGACTTTAGTTTAGGAAGAGGAGATCGTTTAACTTTAAGAGAATGTGTATTAAGACTTGGGTTAATTCTTTAGGAGGTTCCATGAGGGTTTTTCCATGGCGTGGACAAGGGAGGGACCTTACACGGGAGAATGCGGAGCGATGGTGGGGGGAGAGACCACATCGGCGCAGAGATGGCTAAACGGAGGAGTTTCCATCGTTACCGGTCGTAGCGACGACGGTTTATTTCGCTAATGGCGGAAATGTTTCTCGTTGAGAAAGGTGTGTGTTGGCACCTATATGGAAAGTTCTGGGAATTCATCATCTACGGGATTCAACGACACAAGGATGTATAAATGACGACATGCAGTGAGCCGTGTTACGAACTCGTGAGTGTCTGTCAGCACCTTATCTTGTGCGTTAATCTATCTTTGAGAAAGTATCTTTATAACATGTATTTACATGCATTGAGTGAATGCTATATGTTGTGTGAACTGTGTGTTCAAGAAGTTGATTCGTATTGATGTATTTGAGGTGGAGAATCGTGTTATATTTTGGGGGAGAAAATAATAAGTCTGTATCCTCCCAAATTTTTGTGTTTGGAGTGTGTTGGTATGAAGTTTGAAGTCAGTGTAAAAAGATAGGGCAGAACACGTTTTCAGAAAAGATCCTTTATTTCACACTACAATCCACTTCATGACATCAATATCCAAAAGCATATTGAGAAAAATGGCCGACGCACGATTCCGGTTCACCCATCTGTACCACGGCGATGTTTCTATCGACAACAGCATACACTGACAACTTAAAAGGCTGTTTCAACAACTGTGTTGTGAAGTCGAATGCACTTGGAGTCAGTTTTTCTTACAAAGTCAGAAAGCGTGTAGCGGTGTGCATGTCTGCGCGAACATGATGCGCGTAAGAAGTTTGTCTGCTATCAAAACCTGAGATCAACGCATCGACGCAAAAACTGTCATTTTGTAAGTTTGGAACAACAAATCAAGGTCATAACAGCTATATAATTGCTATTGTGTTTTCAGCGTAGCAATAGGGTCCGATATTTAGACTCGAACAAGTATAATGCGACTCGTCTTCGACTCGTCGGCATTATACTTGTCTCGTCTAAATATCGGACCCTATTGCTACGCTGAAAACACAATAGCTGTTAATGTTTTTGGAATCAGGAAATGATGTAGAATACAAGGAACGTAAATTCGGATCGTTTTATATAAAACAAAAATTAATTACAATTTTCAGATTTTTTTAATGACCAAAGTCATAAATTAATTTTTAAGCCACCAAGCTGAAATGCAATACCGAAGTCCGGCCTTCGTCGAAGATTGCTTTACAAAAATTTCAATCAATTTGATTGAAAAATGAGGGTGTGACAGTGCCGCCTCAACTTTTACAAAAAGCCGGATATGACGTCATCAAAAGTATTTATCGAAAAAATGAAAAAAACGTCCGGGGATATCATTCCCAGGAACTCTCATGTAAAATTTCATAAAGATCGGTCCAGTAGTTTGGTTTGAATCGCTCTACACACACACACACGCACACGCACATACACCACGACCCTCGTCTTGATTCCCCCTCTATGTTAAAACATTTAGTCAAAACTTGACTTAAATGTAAAAAGGAAAGAAAAAGATGCTGATTCTTGGAGTTCTCAGTCCTCTTCAAACACTTGTTCTTTGGAGACTCACTCTTCAATTTTGCATTTCTGGTTCAAATGTTTGAGTCAGAATGTGTGGGATACATGTGCCACTCACTTACTCACTATGTAAAAACGACCATGTTTTTCTGGCTGCATACACTAGAAACTATTCAAACTCTAAACGCGCTTGGCTGAAGAATGGCAACAAGAGCCAATAGTGAAGTGAAGCCAGAACTGACCTGTATGTGCCCCCCTTTGAACTCATAAGGATATCTGCAGTCGATGACGTGATACTCCTCCACCTGGTCGGCAAAGTCTCCACTCAACAGGTGGGACAGCTGGAATGTCAACAGCCACAAACTGTATTCCTCACTCTTTTACTCACTCTACTGTCAAACACAACTCAGATATAGGTATGAACAAACAAGACGTACCATTAACTGTGTGATTATGGAGCAATTCATATCCATTCAAACAACTCTTTGGGGAGGTGAGCGATCATTTACTGTTTCTGATAGATGTAAAGGAGGTCGGGCCCGAAGATAAAGCCAAAAAGCCATCAAGGACTTGTTAATTAGTAAAAAAACCCAAAAAACAAATTCAAAACATATCCAATAACATAAAAAACAGCAGGAATTCATGTAGTATATGCCCCAACCGTTCAACGCTGAAAAAGCGTATTATATCCAAGTAGCAAATGAGTAAAACAGCATGGTATTCCATCCGATGTGAGATTGCAGTATGTTAAAGGAACTCCGGAAAAACTCATTGGTAAAAGCCGTATGAAAAAGTATCAGTGTAATTATCTAAACCTAGAACAGAACACTAAAAAGATGCAGGTAAAACTCACGGTTTCAGGGGTGATGGCTTTGAGATCTTGGTGCTTCCCTCTCATTGTTGGCAGAACGCAAGGCTGCAAGAAGGAAAAACCCACTCAATCACAGTGTTCACACACGCTCAATGCTGTCTTCACATCCTCTTTTAGACTGAGCAAGCAAACACATTTATTGTGACCTCTTTACCAAAGAAACATGTTTACATATAATGATGGTTAATGTGCATGTGGTCTGAATACAGTGGAACCTTTCTATTCAGATCCCCTATTTTAAGATATCCCCATCATTTAAAATCCTAGTGTTTCAGGTCTTCTGTTCATAACACCCATACATTTACCTCCCTTTCAAGACCTTAGTTTTTCAGTCTTACAGGCCTTAAAACAGTATCACTGTACTTTCGTTTGTCATGGCAAAAGAAACAGGTACATCTTTGCAATACCCTATTTCAGTTATCATCTTTGTCTCAAAATCGAAATTTCTTTTTAACAGGATATCGTCTCTCCCTGATTACATTGCACAGTTGAACCCACTGCAAATTAACAACATGAAGCTTCACTTGAAGCCACAAACCTTTGAGGAATCAGCGATAAGATCTGCTTCCTCTGTCAATCTTTGCACAGCAGATTTAATCATGGCTTCTGTCTCTGAGTGGCATCGCTGCAGACGCCTTGGGTGTACCTGTCAAATAACCAGCACTTTTGTATGGTCAAGATCCCCTGAAAACTAAGTACGACTGCCTAAATGGCAAGGAAAGACGGACATACATGTAAAAGCCAACTCATGCAAAAACACAAGTGTTTGTGGTAGTTGCAGCCCCCAAAGGCAAAAGTATAGTCAAGCTTGCCGGCAGTTTTGATAAAATGCATCTTGGTTAGCGATCGCTGCCTGAAGTGAATCCTTTGATATATATTATCTACTGAAAACTGATCGTCTCCCGAGTGCCATAACTGATTGCAAACTGCTGTACAATAAACAATGGATTGATGGATTATGTGTTATCTTTTTATCACTGAAAACGTGCTTTACATTATTTCAATACTGTAATGTTATCTCTAGCATGGATTTCAATACTGTAATGTTATCTCTAGCATCGATTTCTACAAGTGTCCCTCACTACAAAACGTGCTTTACATGATTTCAATACTGTAATGTTATCTCTAGCATCGATTTCTACAAGTGTCCCTCACTACAAAACGTGCTTTACATGATTTCAATACTGTAATGTTATCTCTAGCATCGATTTCTACAAGTGTCCCTCACTACAAAACGTGCTTTACATGATTTCAATACTGTAATGTTATCTCTAGCATCGATTTCTACAGGTGTCCCTCACTACAAAACATGCTTTACATGATTTCAATACTGTAATGTTATCTCTAGCATCGATTTCTACAGGTGTCCCTCACTACAAAACGTGCTTTACATGATTTCAATACTGTAATGTTATCTCTAGCATCGATTTCTACAGGTGTCCCTCACTACAAAACGTACTTTACATGATTTCAATACTGTAATGTTATCTCTAGCATCGATTTCTACAGGTGTCCCTCACTACAAAACGTGCTTTACATGATTTCAATACTGTAATGTTATCTCTAGCATCGATTTCTACAGGTGTCCCTCACTACAAAACGTGCTTTACATGATTTCAATACTGTAATGTTATCTCTAGCATCGATTTCTACAGGTGTCCCTCACTACAAAACGTGCTTTACATGATTTCAATACTGTAATGTTATCTCTAGCATCGATTTCTACAGGTGTCCCTCACTACAAAACGTGCTTTACATGATTTCAATACTGTAATGTTATCTCTAGCATCGATTTCTACAGGTGTCCCTCACTACAAAACGTGCTTTACATGATTTCAATACTGTAATGTTATCTCTAGCATCGATTTCTACAGGTGTCCCTCACTACAAAACGTGCTTTACATGATTTCAATACTGTAATGTTATCTCTAGCATCGATTTCTACAGGTGTCCCTCACTACAAAACGTGCTTTACATGATTTCAATACTGTAATGTTATCTCTAGCATCGATTTCTACAGGTGTCTCTCACTACAAAACGTGCTTTACATTATTTCAATACTGTAATGTTATCTCTAGCATCGATTTCTACAAGTGTCCCTCACTACAAGCTGAGTTTCAGTACAAGTTCACAGACCGACAAAGGACTGAGGTTAACCATTATCAATCTTTTTCAAAGCAAAGGGAAAAGACGGAACAAGCTGATTAAGCCTGCCACAACAAGAAGTATCTATATCTATATACGGTTTGTGTGTGTGTGTCTGTCGGTCTGTCTGTCTGTGTCACTTCGCGATGCACGGCCAAAGTTCTCGATGGATCTGCTTCAAATTTGGTGGGCATATTCAGGTAGACCCCGTACACAATCTGGTCAATGAAAATTTTCAACACGTGCTCTCAGCGCGCAGCGCTCAGCCGATTTTGGTTTTTCTGTACATCCATTCCCAGTAACTCTTCCTTATCTTCTCCAGTGTTTTGCGCGTTTATCTCCCTTCCTTCGTGTGGCGTCAATCGCGTACAATGCGCCGGCAAAGCCGCCGTACTACCGGCGAAGGCGGGTACCCGGTTCGCCGGGTATTCGGCTCTACTTCTTCCCGGCGAAGCGGGTATTCATCTAGTAAGTGATATATTTCTCTTCATCTCTTCATTTGCCCCCGACTCTGCGACAGTTAAAAAGCGCACACAGTTCGCAGGGGAACAAAACTACTAACCTTGTGAGTGTTGGTTGTGCAGGAATCATCATGAGTCTGCTCCGACTTCCATCGCTTGCTCTGACCCTCAAACAGTTCTGGTGGCTCAGCACGTTTGAACTGTCGTGACCCCACATCTATCGACTGGGATCTCTTGAGAAAGCGCTTGGCTGGGAGAATTCGCCGACTCTGCAATTTCAAAGAATCTTTTTAATAAATCTGATCTTGTAACTACAGAGCAAATAATGAAGGCTTGAAGGAATGAAGGCACATCTCTCACGTACAAACTTAATATCAAGAGTACACAGACTGATCCAGACACTCTGGAAAAAAACCAATTGAATTCTGAAGAACTGGTCAAGACTACTTTACGTTGCTCCCAACTCAATGTCTGTTCTTTCTTTATTTGGTGTTTAACGTCGTTTTCAACCACGAAGGTTATATCGCGACGGGGAAAGGGGGGAGATGGGATAACTCAATGTCTGTAAAGGGGGGAAAATTAACCTCCCTTACACCAAATCAAACCGCTTCATCTTTTGCTATTTTTACTCACCGTGGGTGTAGATTCATCCTTGCTGCTGCAGGGTTTGCTGATAACAGGTTCTGTAAACAAGCTTGAAAGTCCACTGGGCACATTGTCAGTTAGCTGAAAGAAGCCAAAAACGTGATCAAAACATTGTCCAAGCATACAAGAGTTCTTTTACATCATGTATTTATTCATAATCTTCAAAGAGCTTTTCTATTCTCTCTCACACACAGGAACTTTCTCTTTGTCTCTTACACACTCCCTCTTTCTCTCTCTCTTTCTCTCTCACAGACACATAATTTATTCACCAAATACCAGAAATTCTTTGCGTCACTTACAGTACCATCACAATCCCTACATAGTAGTACAGCAGTCCCTCTCATGAACGGACACCCTTGGGCTATAGCAAAACTGTCCGTATATTGCAGGTGTCCGGTCACGGGAGGGGTGACCACACCACCCCCTCCCCCATGCACTCACACAGAGACACACAAACAACAGGATTGAGTCTATGCTAATCACTTCTTGTGGCTACTAAACAATAATATACTCCTAATACTTCTTTAAACGTTCTGTAAAAATGATTTGTATGAAAAGTGTTGAAAAGAAGAGATAAAATAAATCCTCAAGGCAGTAAACACACTCACCATGCACTGACATACGAAAGCAGCCACACAAACACAGCACAGAGGAGCGTGTGCAGATGCTTTGCAAGAATAAGCTTGAAACCCAGTTTGAATAAATAGCAGCAGATAGAGCTGCATGTCATAATCATGTAATTTATTTTCTTCTTGTCTGGCTTTATTGACTACATGCCGATCATGTGGCACGATCATGTGGCACGGCAGTGACTTTTCACTCTTCAGTCGGAAATACACTGTACATAAGGCAGCTTCCACTCTCCCTCACTAATGCCTACCCCAAGCCGTGACAACTGATGCTTGGAAATTGTGTGGAAGAGTACACCTCTCTATTTCTCTCCAATGCTTAGCCAGCTACCCCTCCACCCCCCCCGCCTCCCTCTCTCTCTCACTCCCTCCAGCCATGTACTGTTGGGCTGTGGCCAGAGAGGTCAGCTCCAACTGTTCACTCAGAGCAAAACCAGTTGACTGTGTCGTAACTTTTGACACAGCAAGACAACTGAAGGGTTCACAGATTAGGCAACCGACTCACTGGTCAAGGCTGAGGGGAAACAAGAGTATCTTGTCAATGAAAGAGGTTACACACAGACACACGATGCTGAGAACTGTGGCCGGTTTTTCACTCTCTTTCGCTCAGGACCTTCATCGACTGTGGTTTCTGTTGTTTACGTCCAACAGACAAGAATAAAGAGCACAGTGCAGTTTCATGTTGGCATCTTCGCATATGTACTCCACTCCTGACCAAAACTACCCCCCCACCTGATGGGTACAGGTGCACTCAAGTTACCAGTGACTGTCGTCACGCCATTGCGGCTGTGATCTTTGCACCAAGAGCCGGACTGCTCTGTTATCGATTTTGTTGTGGTGAAAATTTGACGATGGTCTGTCCGTACATTGGAGGTATGACCTGCTGTTGGGACCGAAAATGAGTGTCCGTGTCCACGTTTTGCAGGTGTCCGTTTAAGGGGGGGCAAATATAGAAGGAAAACACTCCGTGCTGAGCAAATGTGTCCGTACATGTCAGGTGTCCGCTCACGCCGGGGGCCGTACATTGCAGGGACTGCTGTACTGGTACTACCAACTCTCTAATCATCTTGCTGCATTTAATCTTGAAATACAACAAAGCATATCTATTTCTGGTCTGTCTTCTAAAAGTCTTACCTCTGCAACTTCTTGGTCAACAAGGTCCAGAAAGCCGTCGTCATCGTCTCCTTCGTTGCACGTCAGTGACGACCGCTTTAACCGGATGGGACTGTCACCGTCTGTGTTTGCGTTTCTGAACGACTGTAACAAGGGCTACAAACATTCACCGTCAGGTGTTGAAAATCTAGAAGACTACAATTTTCATCAAGTGTTAGAAATGAGTACAGCCACTCCCCGAAGTAAGTTGACAGAAAAACAAGGGTTAGGACGCACAGGAATACACACATGTGCACTTATCGAAAGCCGCAGAAACTGAGGGTGCACTGTCAGGTTGCATGCACAATGAGGCTATTTTTGATGCAAAAGTTTCAGGCCTACAGTTGTTTACTCAGATGTTAAGGAAACATTCCAGATGACTGCTGTCTTTCAACTTTCAAGGTAAAGCCTTCTTTCTGTTCCAAGATATTTGAGACAGGGTGAAAGCAATATTTGACCCTTGCCAGAAGAGGTTGAAAATCTGCTTCTGCGGAAGCACAGGTGCCTTTTATACCCCAGGTAAACCTGTATGTAAATTTCGCATGAGGGCACAAGAACGCACACACACTGTGACACATTAGCATAAACCACACACACACTCAAGCGCACAGCAAAATAAATTGACTGAACACAAACTGATGAGAAACTGTCCACCAACTATCTGTCAATCTCTAGAACAGCAAACGTGTATACTTACACCGAGGCAGAAAGACAAGGATCGTTTCTGTGGAGATTTGATGGGCGAGTATTTGTGGGGTGAGCAAGTTTCCTCTGAGATCTCGTTGAGGCGTTGCTTCCGTCGGCGAAGTCCTGCACCAGCAGGTATTTTGAAACCAAGATCCTGTGGACAGAAAAGGTGCTGTTTTTAAACAACAATTCCATCCATTCCATAAACTTGGTGCTGTTTCATTTCCCTTAGCCATGATCTGCTATGCGGGTTTCTTACATGGTCTCTGGACCACCTGCATCTCCTGTCACTGTCTTTCTTCATGGGCTACGGCAGTAATCATTTTATATTTTGCTTTTTAAATAGTCATGTATGAAACTTAATCACAAATCGATTCAAAACAGACAAATGAGCCCAAAAGCCAGAGAAATGTTTGACGATTGCAATTGTATACAAGTTGGTGCATTTACAGATGATTTTGTTACTGCAAACCCTGTGTTTTTCATGTCTTAAGTTCAATCATCTTTGCAAATCTGGGCTGTCCATTCCTTCAGTCCCCATCAGTTTATGTTGGTGCTGTCAGGCGCTTTCTTAATCTTCCCTCCGTTTCCAACAATGGTAGTATAGTTCAGGACCAAGTTGTGGGTTGTATAAATGTACTCTGGGCCCAGGATATATGGACCGGAAGTGTCTGGCCATTGCCATCCTTCCATGCGGTAGGTGCCCACACCCATCCTTCCATCCATGCGGTAGGTGCCCACACCCATCCTTCCATCTCGCTCACACGTGACTTGGACAACCCGCTTCATGCCTCCAACCAGCAAAACTTTCTTTCTTGTAGTTGCAATGCAACTTTAACAAAGAAAGTCGAAACCAACTGAAACAGAAAAGAACAGCAGAAACCAACCAAAACAACCCAACTCAACACCCTCTAAACCCAACCCGTACAACGGAACCCCCAAAGCTAACAGTGAGGGCAACTGCCTACAAGCAATGACCTTCTCCAGGCCGAGACCGCTGTCCTGTGAGCTGCCCTCTTCCACGAAGAAGTTGAGCTTGCAGGTGGCAGCATCGGAACACGATGTGGATGAGGATGTGGATGGCAGGGGGGCGCTGTGACACTGGTCGTCTGTGTCCATGGAGTCCAGGAACTCTGTTGGGCTGTCGCAGTCCAGGTGAAGGGTGGGGGGCTGTAGCAACACAGTAATCATCAGAAACTCCAGAAAAACTGCTAGATTTGTTGGGAAGTGCGGTTGTGACAGTAAAAATAGACCCTCAAACTACCATCTTTGATGGTATATGTGTACAGGGTATGAACACTCTGTCACAAAAGTGTTGAATACTATTGAAAAATCCATGGACACTATTGGATTATTGTTACTCTACCATGGTTCCATCTTTAATTTTTTCGGGGCACAATGCCTGTTTCACCACAAATCAAATTGGCAGAACTCTGGCTTGAGGAATAGCCACACACACCCACCCACATTGTTGGCCTTTATGATCCAATCATCCGTTTTTAACTTTGGAATGATATGGGTTGTTGATGGTAACAGTTCCTCATAGTTATAGTTCGTACTCTAGCCAATTTCGTTTTTGCTACAATAATATGTAGAAGCAAGAAGAAGAAAATCGATCACACAGAGTGAAATCAAAAATTTTAGCAATAAATTTTCATTTGATTAATATACTTACCCAACTCACATATATATAGCAATTAACCCTAGTTCAGTGCTGCTAACGCTGTACGCGTCCCCTTGCTAACAAGGGAAGACAACTCTAAACAAGAAGAGCAAACGCTCGATCGAGTCACTTTCGCAGTTCTGAATATTATATGAGGCATCAGATGGACAGGAAGAAATTGCTATTCACAACACAATGAGTCATGTTCACATAAAATTTGAGCCCGGTCACTTTTATAGTTTCCGAGAAAAGCCCAACGTTAAGTTGTGTGTTGCCGAACAGAAAAGGCTAGTTATCTCCCTTGTTTTTCTGATAACGTTCGTAAAAGGCTACAGATGTAAATACTTTGATGTAAAGAATAATCCTACAAAGTTTCAATCACATCCGATGAACTTTGTCAAAGATATAAAATGTCTAATTTTTCCTTTGACGCTGACCTGTGACCTTGAAAAAGGTCAAAGGTCAACGAAACCATCGTTAAAGTGTAGAGGTCATTGGAGGTCACGACTAAACAAAATATGAGCCCGATCGCTTTGATAGTTTCCGAGAAAAGTCCAACGTTAAGGTGGTGTCTACGGACGGCCGGCCGGACGGCCGGCCGGACAGACTAACACTGACCGATTACATAGAGTCACTTTTTCTCAAGTGACTCAAAAAGAGTGACCATGGCCCGTCAAGGGGTCAAGGCCAGATCGAGATCGAGGCTGCCTTCCGTATGCGCGCGCATACGCCGCCATTTGTATTCATTCTAACCGAAGCCCAACTCACTTATTTTTTTTAGATATATATATAACCCCAATAGCGGGGAGGCAGGAGGGAATAAACGATGTGAGTTGGGTAAGTATATTAATCAAATGAAAATTTATTACTAAAATTTTTGATTAAATTACATATCTTATCCCAACTCACATAAAAAGCAGATTCATAGGTGGGGGGAACTCACCATATCAAGAATAGAGAACCTGTCCTGCCGCTACTAACGCTGGCAAGGCAGAACTGCCATCCTGTCGAGTTCCAGCAAAATCTCTAAGATAGTAGTTGATGAAAATATCCTCTGAACGCCAGTAAGCTGACTCTCGGACCTCTGATAGGCGCCCAGAACGGAGGACTGCTAGCGAAGAGGCCCAGGCTCTAGCCTCATGGGCTCTGGCAGCAGTTAGAGGTAGGACTGCCCGATTGTCACCTGACTGGCTTTGCCACCAAATGTAGGCCTGCCTAATCATTGTAGACACCCATTTAGCCAAGGTGACTCGAGAAATATCTTTCCCCCGAGCCATGTTGAGGGAGATAAATAGCAGTTTTTGATTTTCTGCGCGAATAGGCAATGTCCGAGACAGGTAGCTGCTGAGTGCCCTAACAGGACAATTACATACTGTAAGTCAGGGTCTCCAGGAGCAAGTACATTGCTCAAGGGGGGAATGCGGATAAGAGGGGATGTTTGACCAGGCTTCTGGTTCTTAGCAATAAAATCCGGCCTAAATCTAAGAGAAATAGAGCCATCTTTTTCGAACGAAATATCCCTAGAAAGTCCAGATAACGCGTGAACTTCGCTACCACGTCTAGAGGTAGCAAGCAGAACAAGAAACAAAGCCTTACGCGTCACATTAGCCAAACTGGCCGTATGTAGAGGCTCAAAGTCCCCAGAGGCAAGAAATCGCAAAACCAAAAACAGGTCCCAAGCCGGGAGCTGTGACTTAGCACGAGCTGTGTCCAGGGAATCAATCAATCAATATGAGGCTTATATCGCGCGTATTCCGTGGGTACAGTTCTAAGCGCAGGGATTTATTTTTTATTTTTTTATTTTATGCAATTTATATTGCGCACATATTCAAGGCGCAGGGATTTATTTATGCCGTGTGAGATGGAATTTTTTTACACAATACATCACGCATTCACATCGGCCAGCAGATTGCAGCCATTTCGGCGCATATCCCACTTTTCACGACCTATTATCCACAAGGGAAGCGCCCTTGATAACACTAGCAATGACGACCCCAAGACTAATTTTATGACCTAACTGCCTGAGCGTAGACGAGATCGCTGATCTCCTAACTCTAAGCGAAGAGGGAGAACCTCCTTGATCAGCTAGCCAAGCCAGGTGATTAGCCACATGCATTGACCTAGGAGACAAAGGATTAACTCCGTTATCCGAACACCATTTAGACCTGGACGACCAGTGTGAAGAATACACAGATCTGGTCGAATCCCTGTGAGAGTGCTGCACCAACTTCAAAGTGGAGGCTGAGGCGCCTGCACGGAGCAGAGAGACTCTGACAGAATCCACCCGTGAAGCTGAAGAGCTTGTGGATTTTCGTGCGGTACTCCCGACCGAGGTTGCACCAGATCGCCCTTTCTTACTCCGAGAGGAATCGGCGGACGAATCGCGAGGCGGAGTAAGTCTGGATACCAGTGATGGCTGGGCCAGAGAGGGGCAACCAGCACTAACGCTGGTCTCTCGAGATCTGCTTTTCTCACAACTCTGCCCAGAAGACGAAAGGGAGGGAAGGTATAGGCCACTAGGCCTGTCCAACTAATCTCGAGAGCGTTTACCCCCCATGCTTGCGGGTCCGGAAATGGGGACACAAAGAGTGATAGTCTGGTGGAAAACCATGTCGCAAACAAGTCTATGAACGGCTTGTACACCTGAGCCCAGAGACGATGCAAAGCCTGGTGAGACGGTGTCCACTCTGAATGTAGGACTTTGTCTCCCCTGCTCAGGGCATCTGCCAAAACATTGAGGCTGCCCTGCAGATACTTTGCTGAAAGGAGGATGCGATAAGTGCTGCACCAAATCAGAATGCGACACGCACTGTCTGACAGACTCAGAGACCGAGTCCCACCCTGACGGTTGATGTAAGCCGCTAGTCATGTTGTTCGTGTGTACCCTGACATGAATGTCTGTCAGCAGAGGCAGAAATGCCTGAAGTCCCAGAGCCACAGCCTCTAATTCCAGCGTGTTTATGTGCCAAGAGCTGTGACTGGCATCCCAAAGACCTGACGCCGTCTGCTCTGCCAGATGTGCTCCCCAACCTTTCCGGGAGGCATCTGTGAACAGATCGTTCTCCGGGGAAGGGGGAGCAATGGGCACTCCCTGCGAAACCCAGGAAAGAAGCCAAACTCTCGTGGTACAGCCGAACCAGTTCCCCAACTCGACCTGGACGTTCCAGCCCTGAGTCGCTAATTCCAAATTGCCTGTAGAGCTGCCTGAAACGGCCTTTTGTGAACATTACTCTGCCAAGCGGAACCAGCGGAGCCATGGATTCCATCTGACCCATCAGAGAGGATAATTCCCGAGCTGTGGATTGATTCTTTCCGTAAAGAGAGCGAACAGCATCTGCAACTTGTCCACTCTTCTTTGAGAAGGGCGGACTGACCTGTCTAGAGTATTGAACACTATCCCCAGGTACGTGAAACTCTGGGACGGTTCCAACTCTGACTTCAGCAGATTCACTGTGAAGCCTAGTTGCCAAGCCTGCCTGAGAATCTTCTGCGTTCGTGGGCTGAAACTCCCACCTGCACTCGTGGTTTGCACGAGTGGAATTTTACGTGTATGACCGTTTTTACCCCGCCATTTAGGCAGCCAGCCTGAGAATCAATTGTGTGTGTGTTCTGCACAGGACCTGATTCTGATGTAGGATGAGCCAGTCGTCCAGATAGGCCCTCAATCGTACCCCTTCTTGCCTCACCAGGGCACAGAGCTGACGAACGATCATGGTGAATATCCAAGGAGAGAGAGAGAGACCGAACGGAAGAGCTCGGAATTGAAATATTCTGTCTCCCCATCGGAAGCGCAGCCCTTTCCTGTCCGCTGCATGCATAAGGACGTGAAAATTGGCATCTGTCAAATCGACAGAGGTGGCCCAGTCTCCTGGTCGGAGAGCCTCCCTCACCGAGGCCGGGGTCTCCATAGTGAATTTCACCACCGGGAGATATCTGTTCAGAGCTGACAGTGACAGATCGAGTACAGGTCGCCATGCTCCCGAAGCTTTGGGAACCACAAACAGGCGGCCATAAAAGCCCCGAGACCCTTGATCGTGGACCTTCTCGATCGCTTCCTTCAAAAGGAGCGAGGCCACCTCTCCCTGTACTGCACACTTGGCCTCCAGGTCTCTTGGGAATTTGAAAGGCGGAGGTATCCTGGTCAGAGGAGCCTTTTCCTCAGAGAAGACGGAATCCCGAACTCACTATCCCCCGAATCCACTCGCTGGCCACCAAGCGCGACCAGGAAGTGAGGGCCCTGGAGGGGCCTCCCGCCACCACAATGGTGGGGGTTACGGGGATTCGAGGTTCGGGAAGGCATCATTGGGGATGGGGCTTATGCCCCGACCCCCTAGAGCCACCAAAAGAAGGACCTTTTTTCTGATAGGGAGCGCCTCGCCCCCTACATCGTGAAGAAAAGCTCTGGCTCTGTGCCTTGCCCCCACCAGAGGAAGAGGACTGGGCCTTTAGCTGACCCTGAGGCTTGCTCGGAAGGCCCTGGTGCGCGATCCGAGCAATGGCCAAATCTCTCGCGTCCTGAGTCTCCTTTTGCAAAGCGTCCAGCGAGGGACGACCCAACAGAGACCCCTCCGTGAACGGTGAGACCTTCAGATTCTCAATTGTTCCCTTATCTCTGATCCTAGAGCCCGAAAGAAAGGCCGATCTACGAGAATGTACTGCATGAGTGTACCAACAGGGTAGTCACATCCACCGAAGAAGCATCGAAACGGAACTCGAATGGGTCAAGAGACGGTGCAATAGACCTTGACAACGATCTCTGAAGAGATTCCGAAACGGAAGCTAGTTCCAGAAGAGAACGTCCAGTTTCTTCCAATGCCAAAAGAGAGACTTCGGTGTAAGGGACAGGCCTGTCCTTACTATACCCGTCCTCCCTCAGAATGGCCAGTTCCGGTGTGACCGGAAGAGCAGAACGTGGCAGCGCAAAAGAATCAACAAGATTGATGGGCTGTGCGTTCAAGTTGGAACTTCCGATTGGTGGCTGAAAAGGAAGCAGCTTGCTGATCCACTTGAGCCAGCCAAGGCTTAGCAGAATCAGGAGCCGGACTGTGTTGTGACAACAAAGGCACCGTAACACTCGGAACTCCCACTTGAGTGCGTGATTTGGATAAAACCTTCGCCATCTCAAAAGCCACAGACGGAGATTCCCAAAAGCGGAAAGAGCATTTAGTCTCCTTGGACCCGCGGAAATCACTGAGTGCAGAAGGTGGTGGAGAGTACTGAAGTTTCGACTCAACCACTCCCTCCTCAAAATACCTGGAAGCCCTTTCCGCTGCCAACGCCACCGCGTTTGACAACCTCTGCGGCAACCTGAAATAAATGCCTTCCTCCACAGCGGAAGCACCATCGTCAGTATAACCTTCATGCACTTCCGTGCAATCCGGAAGTTGACCCCCACATTGACTACCATAGTCCAAAGAAGAGTCAACCGGAAGGGAAGGCGAACGTGGTTAATCAACCGAATGCAAGCCACCCTTACTGACTTCTTCCTGCCCCCCGGGCGGAAGCGGAAGCTGATCTGCCGGCCGAACATCTTGTGACGGGGCGGGGAATAACAGATCTTCCGTGCGAATCTCAGAGTCCCTACCCCGAACTGACCGACCGACTGAACAGCACGGACCAGCCCGGAGATCAGAACTTTCACCCTGTCGCACAACGAAAGGGGTTACTTCCTCCTGAGACCGCGCTCCACTTTGGTGGGAAAACCCGGTTACTCGTGGAGCTGACATACCTTGAGAAGATACAGGCACAACGGAAGACCGGACACTCATCGAGGGGGAGTGAACGTCAAAGGCATCATGATCATGCGTCGTGTGAACATCAGCGTGGGTGACCGTGGCGGAAGGGGAAGGGTCCACTTTGGCCAGCGAATCAACATCCGCCATACCGGAAGGAAGAGCCCGTAGCTCAGCTCTCGTTGAGGAAATTTCAGAAGCCAGAGAGCTAACCTGCGAGCTAAGTGACAAAAGCAAGGAAGCAACGTCCGCAGCGACCAAACCTGAACTTTATCGTCCTTAACAGACTTGTCAGAGGACTTAGCCGGCAAAATGGAGGTCACCGGCAAATCAACCAAAACATCAATGCATTTTTTAGAAGATGGCTCTAAAACGTTAATAACAGCCTGGACTGAATGCTTCGGTCTCCTTGGCGTTTTCTTAGAAGTCTCAGCAGGTACCTGCTTGGGAGGATGCTTCTTCCTGCCGCTATCGGCCATGACAAAGTGAACTCAAGAAAAATTTTGTTCAAACATTTTTACAAGTACAAATTGAGGCCAAATGTAGCCAGAAAACCATGTAAAATAAGGAAAGACCTGACCACAACAGGCTGCGAAGTCAAAGACGAAGAAGAAACAAGTCGCGTAAGGCGAAATTACTACATTTAGTCAAGCTGTGGAACTCACAGAATGAAACTGAACGCACTGCATTTTTTCACAATGACCGTAGTCCGCCGCTAGTGCAAAAGGCAGTGAAAGTGATGAGCCTGTTCAGCGCAGTAGCGGTTGCGCTGTGCTGCATAGCACGCTTTACTGTACCTCTCTTCGTTTTAACTTTCTGAGCGTGTTTTTAATCCAAACATATCATATCTATATGTTTTTTTGAATCAGGAACCGACAAGGAATAAGATGAAATTGTTTTTAAAACGATTTCGAAAATTTAATTTTAATCATAATTTTTATATTTTTAATTTTCAGAGCTTGTTTTTAATCCGAATATAACATATTTATATGTTTTTTGAATCAGAACATGATGAAGAATAAAATAAAAGTAATTTTGGATCGTTTTATAAAAAAATAATTTTAATTACAATTTTCAGATTTTTAATGACCAAAGTCATAAATTAATTTTTAAGCCTCCATGCTGAAATGCAAAAACGAAGTCCGGCCTTCGTCGAAGATTGCTTGGCCAAAATTTCAATCAATTTGATTGAAAAATGAAGGTGTGACAGTGCCGCCTCAACTTTTACAAAAAGCCGGATATGACATCAAAGACATTTATCGAAAAAAAGAAAAAAACATCTGGGGATTTCATACCCAGGAACTCTCATGTAAAATTTCATAAAGAACGGTCCAGTAGTTTAGTCTGAATCGCTCTACACACACACACGCACAGACACCACGACCCTCGTCTCGATTCCCCCTCTATGTTAAAGGCACAGTGCAGCTCACAGCCTTCGTTTTGCGTTTTTGTTGCAGCTGAGTGCATTTACAGTTCAAAAACCCTCCTATGGTAGTAAAACAAACCCAAAACTACCCAACGACGACATCTGTGAAGCTCGACAGTTTCTTGTTCACGCGAGTGCATAAATTAACCT
Organism: Littorina saxatilis; assembly: GCF_037325665.1. Taxonomy (NCBI): domain Eukaryota; kingdom Metazoa; phylum Mollusca; class Gastropoda; order Littorinimorpha; family Littorinidae; genus Littorina; species Littorina saxatilis. The sequence continues at coordinate 53,176,916 of NC_090256.1, read as the reverse complement.
AGTTATTACGTGGTGTTTGGTCGGAGTTCGATTCAACTGAGTGATTCCGGCCTCCATTTTGTTTTACACAAACTCATGATGACGTCTGACATAGTTTGCTAGTGACGTGTCTTTTTGTGCATGATGTGGTGATCTACCTGATCTAAATCTATATCCAAAAATAGGTCAAGACCAGCCGGGTCCGAGTACGAAATTAATTCGTAAAAAAATCGCAGTTCTTGATTCTTTGGGTGCAAGTCAATGAAACTTGGTAGTTCTTCTAACGGATAGCTGCCTGATGTATGACTAAAAGCCCCAGGGGCTCCGTGCACCTGGATTTGACAAGTTCAGTACCTTTAAAACATTTAGTCAAATGTAAAAACCAAGGGGGATGTAACCAAGTCCAAGACCCAGTCACAAAGGCTACCAAACAGCCGGAGCGTTACGAAAAGCGACCACCACGTCTGAAACGCTGAGGTAGTAATGAATACAAATGGCGGCGTATGCGCGCGCATACGGAAGGCAGCCTCAATCTCGATCTGGCCTTGACCCCCTGACGGGCCATGGTCACTCTTTTTACATTTAGTCAAGTTATGACTAAATGTTTTAACATCGAGGGGGGAATCGAGACGAGGGTCGTGGTGTATGTGCGTGTGTCTGTGTGTGTGTGTGTAGAGCGATTCAGACTAAACTACTGGACCGATCTTTATGAAATTTGACATGAGAGTTCCTGGGTATGAAATCCCCGAACGTTTTTTCATTTTTTTGATAAATGTCTTTGATGACGTCATATCCGGCTTTTCGTGAAAGTTGAGGCGGCACTGTCACGCCCTCATTTTTCAACCAAATTGGTTGAAATTTTGGTCAAGTAATCTTCGACGAAGCCCGGACTTCGGTATTGCATTTCAGCTTGGTGGCTTAAAAATTAATTAATGACTTTGGTCATTAAAAATCTGAAAATTGTAAAAAAAAATAAAAATTTATAAAACGATCCAAATTTATGTTTATCTTATTCTCCATCATTTGCTAATTCCAAAAACATATAAATATGTTATATTCGGATTAAAAACAAGCTCTGAAAATTAAATATATAAAAATTATTATCAAATTTTTTTTTTCGAAATCAATTTAAAAACACTTTCATCTTATTCCTTGTCGGTTCCTGATTCCAAAAACATATAGATATGATATGTTTGGATTAAAAACACGCTCAGAAAGTTAAAACGAAGAGAGGTACAGAAAAGCGTGCTATCCTTCTCAGCGCAACGAATACCCCGCTCTTCTTGTCAATTCCACGGGCACTGCCTTTGCCACGGGCGGTGGAGTGACGATGCTACGAGTATACGGTCTTGCTGCGTTGCGTTGCGTTGAGTTTCATTCTGTGAGTTCGACAGCTACTTGACTAAATGTTGTATTTTCGCCTTACGCGACTTGTTTAGAGTTGTCTTCCCTTGTTACCAAGGGGACGCGTACAGCGTTACCAGCACTGAACTAGGGTTAATTGATATATATGTGAGTTGGGATAAGATAGATATGTAATTTAATCAGCTTTCATGTGATCATCCTGAATGCTTTCAGGACCTGACCCTGTATATTGTTCGCTCCTGCAGACAAGTTTTGCAAGACAGACACAGAGCAGAAAGTAGCTTCTCCTTTTAGATCGTTTATCCTCTTTCACTTCCTGCATGAATAGCATAAGAAGGCACTGACTATCACTCAGGCTGATTTAACACAAAGAACTCTCTTTGATCAAACCTCTATCCCTCTTAGCAGCCCTGAAAGTCCAAAGAATGTCTACTAGCCTTTGGCTAGTGCTTCTGAAAATGTACTAGCCAGAGAGCAAATTTTACTAGCCAAACCAAAAAGACTTTACTCGCATTTGGCGAGTAGATGAACATTTCTACTCGCCAGCTACATATTTCTACTCGCCATGGCGAGTAAAATACCCGCCACTTTCAGGCCTGCTTAGTCTTAGTACTTTCTGCAAAGAAAAATTTACATTTTCTGTATGATCAGCAATAAGAAATATTGGTTTCAAACTTGCATGTAATGGTACTTACTGGCTGTGAGTCAATTCTTCTGAAGGCAATAGTTCTTTTCCTGCAAAGAAATAAATACATTCCGTTTAAGTTAAGAGCAAGCTGATACAGTACTATCATTTATTTCATACTATAAAAAAAATTAATATGCAGTTTGACAATTTACATTCAGATTCAGATTTTGTCCATTTCCATGACAATGGATACATAAGATTATATTCTAAAACAGTGTTTAACACTTTCTATCCCACCTATGTTGACCAAGTTTTTTTATTTTTTTTTTATCCGAGACCAGTTGTGCTACAGCAGGTCACTCAGAATTGTAGTAACTGTATCAACAAGCTGGAATGCAGGCGTTAGATGGACATTACAGGAAGCGACTGAAGCTAACAGTCTGAGCGGATATATCCTTACCTGATCAGATAGCCATATGAGTGGGTACGGATATATCCGTACCTGGGAGACAATGAGTTAATATCAGTTGTTGAAATTGTTTTAGATAGAAAGAAAACCAGCACCAAGAAACAGATAAAAAAAAAAAAAAAATTTGCACTCTTGTGTTCCTCTACTTACAACATAATTACCCGATATGAAAATTTGTATCTTCATTTTTGGTTTTAACTTGAACAAAATGAAACTGTTCTGTCTCATAAGCACCTCTTTCAAAATTACGATTAATCATGAATATTGTGCATCACTTCCAGAGAGAGAGAGAGAGAGAGAGAAAGAGAGAGAGAGAGAGAGAGAGAGAGAGAGAGAGAGAGAGAGAGAGAGAGAGAGAGAGAGAGAGAGAGAGAGAGAGAGAGAGAGAGAGAGAGAGAGAGAGAAAGAGAGAGAGAGAGAGATATTTGACATAAACATTATTTTGAACATTCAGCACAGAGTTTGCTACCAGTTCCTTTTTAAAAAGAAGGTTCAGATACAAATAATACTCAGAGAATTAAAAAGAAGAAAAAATCAAATACACGCAGGAAAAAGGAAATAATAAGTTCAAAATATACAATTTACAAATATAAAGCATAAAATAATATCAATTGGTAAAACACACATGAAAGATGTATTTTGACAGAGGGACAAAATACTGCGATGATGAAAAGCCAAATTTGAATCAATGAATGTCACATCATTTTTTTAAATTATTTATTATACTAAAGAAAACAAGTCGCGTAAGGCGAAATTACTACATTTAGTCAAGCTGTGGAACTCACAGAATGAAACTGAACGTAGTCCGCCGCTAGTGCAAAAGGCAGTGAAAGTGACGAGCCTGTTTGGCGCGGTAGCGGTTGCGCTGTGCTTCATAGCACACTTTACTGTACCTCTCTTCGTTTTAACTTTCTGAGCGTGTTTTTAATCCAAACATATGTTTTTGGAATCAGGAACCGACAAGGAATAAGATGAAAGTGTTTTTAAATTGATTTCGAAAATTTAATTTTGATCATAAGTTTTATATTTTTAATTTTCAGAGCTTGTTTTTAATCCAAATATAACATATTTATATGTTTTTGGAATCAGGAAATGATGAAAAATAAGATGAACGTAAATTTGGATCGTTTTATAATTATTTTTTTTTTTGGTACAATTTTCAGATTTTGAATGACCAAAGTCATCAATTAATTTTTAAGCCACCAAGCTGAAATGCAATACCGAAGTCCGGCCTTCGTCGAAGATTGCTTGGCCAAAATTTCAATCAATTTGATTGAAAAATGAGGGTGTGACAGTGCCGCCTCAACTTTTACAAAAAGCCGGATATGACGTCATCAAAGACATTTATCGAAAAAAAGAAAAAAACGTCCGGGGATATCATTCCTAGAAACTCTCATGTAAAATTTCATAAAGATCGGTCCAGTAGTTTAGTCTGAATCGCTCTACACACCCACACGCACAGACAGACAGACACGCACAGACAGACAGACACACACACACACATACACCACGACCCTCGTCTCGATTCCCCCTCTACGTTAAAACATTTAGTCAAAACTTGACTAAATGTAATGAACAAATTGTGGCAGTGTGTGTTTGTGCAGTTTGCAAAGGAGGGTTATGAAGGTGGGGACAGGGAGGGATTTGGTGCCAGAGAATAGCATTTTCTTGAAGGCCTGACATGGTTCTCCTCAAACCTCACCAAGAAATCAGGAACCACACCAGTCCACTGACAAAATCAAACATGACATCTGACCTCTTCAGGTTTACCAAACCCATTAGATCCACACACCCAGACACCACAACAAATTACAACAGATTCGGGCAGATGTTTTCATCGATTAAAAGTACATCAGAAAATAAAGATCTTATTGTGTGTCCATTTTAGTTTTAACATTGCTATTCATGTATTGCACTTTTTTTGAAAGAAAACAAAAACACATCTTGTTGGTCTCCTTTTTTTGTAGAAAAAAACATATTACACAAATTAAAAAAGAAGAAAAAAACACGAGAAAAATCACACCTCCTCTTAAAAGTTACTTGAAGAAAAGAAAAGGGAAAACAACAAAAAAGTGTTAGAGTTATAGTTTAGTATACTGTATAGTCTGTAAATATGTAAAAAACGGTCATACACGTAAAATTCCACTCGTGCAAAAAAAACGAGTGTACGTGGGAGTTTCAGCCCACGCACGCAGAAGAAGAAGAAGTCTGTAAATATGCACAAGAACTTTCAAATCTCTGTTAAGCTTTCAATTTCTTTTTGTTGTTGTTGAATGAATTTTAAAGATCAATAAAAATCATTGCAGATCCAGACGATGATGGTGACTAACCTACACTATCATGAATGAGAATAGTTAACAAAAAGAGTATTAAAAAATGTGATCAAAAGAAACTATCATCTAGAATATGATAATAGTGGGGAAATATTTTAAAGCTCTAGCCTAAGTAAAAAAAAAAGATAAGAAAAGAAAAACTCAGAAAAGATATAATTCATAGTTTACACAGAGTGCTTATAAGTGCACACAGTGAAAGCCACCACACACGGCTTACTTTGTAAAAGCCTCAAGAGGAAAATTTGGCCTGTAGCGTTGTGCATAGCTGCAAACATAAAACCATTCACTCAACATGCTGTATTTCTTTTGCACCCAACTCATTGGTGATAAAGGGAACCTGATTTACATTTCACTTGTAAAATACATGTACTGTACTGGTTGTCAGGATTTGAATACTCAATGCTCCTGCGATATTCAAGACTACCAGTTGTCAAAATATAATTGACCAGTCAAACATTACCCAATCTAAATTAATAAATTGATCACTCTGGCCTTAGGTTACCCATGGGAATGACTGGTTATCATAATGTAAATATAAGCCCAGTGTCACAAATATGACTGGTTCTCAATTTTTTGTATTTCCATTTTGGCAATACCCACCAATGGATATGAAATCTGGTTGTCAAAATGTAGTTGTAAATACTGTAGCAAGTCATTACCCACACCTGATTTGCAAGATTTAAACATTCAGTCCGATTTGTATCCATGACTAGATATCAAGACTTAAATAATCAGTCTGAGGTTAGCCATGACTAGTTATCAAATCTAAAATAAGTAGTCTATCAATACCCATGACTGATAATCAAAATTCAAATATTCAGCCCTGTAGTACCCAAGGTTGTCAAACTTGGAGATATCTACTTGTTTGACACAACCTAACCCATTTGTCAAAACGTAAATATCCAGTCCAGCACTACCAATGAGTGCATGTTACAAAGCTGTCACCTCAACAAAAAAGTACACCCAGGTACTGAATTTTGCACACCACAAGTTTGAAAGCATTTACACATCGTTTCAGTAATCCAAACGGCCATTCAATGACAAAACAACTCTTCTCATAATTTTCACCTGGGATTAAATTACCATTGACACTTGCAGCCAACGGTGAACATTAGGGACGGCAGGGAGGGAGGGAGGGAGGGAGAGAGAGAGAGAGAGAGATTGGCCAGCTGTTGCTGTTACCTCCTACTGCGAGCAGAGACTGTAGAGTAATCTGCAGTCTCTGCTGGAGTTACAAGACTTCCCTGGCTGTGTGCGTGTGTAGGAGGGGGTGGGTTCGGCTGATAAGGACCGCAGAAAAGGGTGAGGGAGATGGGAGTGGCAGGGAATTTGTGACACCGATTGAGGGTGTGGAAAGTACGTAAAGACAAACAGGCGAAGCAAGGTTGTGCTTGTGAGTGAGTTTTATACAGAAGAGTACAAATGTATTTGCCCAGTGTGTTTGGTTGTTGGTTTAATACAGAAGAAGAGTACAACTGTATTTGCACAGGGTGTGTGTTGTGTGTGTGTGCGCATTACTGTCACTTGCTACACTGAAAAACAGTAACTGCGTCACACTGAACTTTTTTTTTAATTCAAACCCAACACTTCCTCTTTAAAACCGAAGAAGACTGCCACCACCCGCATACAAACAATATGCAGCACAGCTCACTTAGCCCAGGCAAACTAGGGCAAGGGGGGAACAGGATCCGGTGGGTGAAGCCTCACAACCTGAACCTACTTCGCTCCAATTTCAAATGCCGTAAACCTACTCGGACGCCGGCGTTTCGAAATAACACTCCCGACTGACCCCCCCCCCCCCCCCCCCCGGTGACAATCTGCTGCTAGATACGATTTCACGCTTGAGTATCTAGTAACACCTCAGTTGTGAGGGAGAAAGAACTTCCACGAAAATAACACGATCGCTTTCAGTTGGGTGTGTAAACTCAGTGATTTCTTTGAAAAGAGTTTTAAAAACCCAGTCTTCGACAGAAAGAGCTTACAATTCTTGCTAGAAGTTATTAAGTTTAAAAAAAACACCGGTGTGAGAGGGAGTGTATTCTTCCTTAAAAAAATGACCCCGCCATTGAAATTCTACTTAGTGAGTGCCCTCCCCCCCCCCCCCCCCCCCCCCCCCCCCCCCCCCCCCACCACCGACTCCTTCGGCCGAGTGTGTACACACCTGTTTTTTGTTTTACAAATACGTGTAAAAAGAGCTGTACAGTATCAGACCTACTTAGAAAAATGGCCACGAAAGAAAAAGGGGGGGGGGGGGGGGGGGGAGAGACAGCAAGTTACCACAGCCATACGGCCTCATTTTGTTCTCCTCTTTAACAGCATTAACACACATAACTTAATAACAAAATGGCGTTACACCCTGCAAAAGTATGTCCACTGAACACACTGAGAAGAACTTGAACCTATTGTACAACAAAACTGCACAATAACGCCCGAGTCCAAAACTAACTTTGGCCCCCAAGAAAGTCTTCACAAACCAGTCTCTGCATGGCCCTAAATAAACCCGAGGTAGACTGACGATGATTTACGACAAACAATATCGTAGATCTGAGGGTCTGAACCGTCTTCGATGATGCCCTTCGGGCACTACCAAGAAGAAACCCCGGGGGGGGGGGGGGGGGGGGGGGTGCGGTCTGTGATCTTATCCTCGTGACCTGGGGTGGCTGTCACATTACCTGCCCAGACTGTGGGTAACCCGACTCTTCCGTTCCGCACCATCACCTAATCACAAGGTGATATAGGCCAACAGTCCCACAGGGAAGGCGAGGGGTGATGAAAAAGTCGCGGCCAGAAGATGGGGCAAAGTTCTTTGAAGATGATGATGCAGTGAAGAAGGGAGACTAACTCTTCGCGCGCGCGCGAGAGAGAGAGAGAGAGAGAGAGAGAGAGAAAGAGAATAATGGGAGACACAAGTCCTTTCAGTGGGATGAGAAAGACAGCGAAAGCATAAATCCTTGTGGGACGTGGAAGGCCATTTCTTAAAGGCTGCCGTAGCGTTCATTAATTAATTCATATTGTTTACATGTGCCAATAATGTTATAAAACTGTACCTAAGGGGATATAATAACGATTGGCGGTAGCTTTCGAACACAGAAAAAATTATTTCAGTATTGCAAAGTGGTGTTGATAGTGTCGAATGTAAACAGAACAGTCTCAAAGTGAAAGTGGATGTTTTCCGGAAATTGCGAAGTTAACAAGAATACAGAAAAGCGCGCTTTCCTGCTTAGGCCACACAAAAAAAATAGTCTGTTCACGGTAACTCGACCGACCCTATTTTTTTCGCGCGACCCTAGACTTTTTTTGGCATTTGGGAAAAAAAAAAATCTTGTTTTTTTGGCAAAATAACGTAAAAATATGGTTTTTTTGAAAAAAAAAAAAAAAAAAAAAAAAAAAAACAATCCCGACCTACCGACCCTATTTTTTTGGCCTATGTTACCGTAAACAGACCTATTTTTTTTTGGCCTTAGCACAATACGCTACCGCGCTAATCTGGCGTGTCAATATCACTACGTTTTGCACGTGGAAGGTGAGCGATTTCCTTCAAGCTGGGATTGACGAAGCTGTACTGTCTGTGTTGACTGTCTAAAAATAGCCCAAGTCCTGGAGAACTGTTGCTCAACATAGCAATAAAGAATTAATTATTTCTCGTAATTGGTAAGAACTTCAAACCTAAAACTTTGCAGGAAGCTTAATTTATACATCCCCGCAACGATGGGAAAAGCCCGGGAAGTAATTAAACAGGACTATTATGTCAGCCTTTAATCTCACAAGGTGACAATAAAATGACTCCCGAAGCAAAATGCTCAGCACATCGATCAGTATTAATTTAAACTGCAATCCACCAGGGCCTTGACCGAGTGACAGTCACAGTGCTGATAAAGAATACGGCAAAAGGAACAAAAGAATCGGTTCCCTTACTTCACGGGAAAAACACTCCGAAAACCCAGATGTGATAAACTTGCATGACTTGCTTTTCACTACCTCATTACAGTTGATAACGCACATATTCAAAGCCAAAGTCGGACTGGACTGGGGGGCAGGAGAAATAGTTGTGATCAAACGCAGAAGAGCCCAAGCATGATTAACACCAACTCGCTGCAGCCACAATTATTTTCGTCGGGAACTCTACCGCACAGAACCACAAAGAACATGTACAGCCATTCAGACAATTGTGCCATAAACTTGAAAGACTGAAAAGCAGTCTACAGCGATCACAGCATGCCGTCATTGTTGCATTAAAGAGATCGATGGGCCACTCGGTCAGTCGCAATCTTGAACCAACACAGAGCGCTTATCTTGTAACTACTTCTCTAAGTTATTGTGGTAAAATTAATCGAAGCCATGGCTTATCTTTTGGTGAGTCTCGAAGTGGTTTCAACACTGAACTAATCTAAGCCAGACAAAAGAAGATAAATGCGACTGAGGAGGCGGTGGTATAGGAGGGGAGGGGGGGGGGATGAAAGGGGGGTGTGAAGTGGAGGAATGCGTTCAAGAAAGAAGTCTGAAGCACGTGCAACAAAGGTGCTTTATGACTGTAACTTAGCAAGTCAGATTTCCTGGGTATTGAGATTCAGTGTGAAAACATTGAGATGATGTGCTGTATGTCTGATGACTCAAATTTCCTGCACATGTTGCACCCCTCACATGTCGGGAATCAATGTAACGCTCTTCAGACACGGTGCATTACTTCCCGGAGTTACTGCCTTCAGACGTTGAGATTGAGTGTGAAAACTCTTACTTCGGCATTGTATGCTCATTGGTCCAGCTGGCCCTGGGTGTCAAAAGACTCCAGGCAGGACGCTAGAACTGTCACGCACATGTTCAGATCAGTTCGTGTAACTGAAAGTTTAGCACCACTCGGGGACGCTACAAGTCCGTCTGGAAAAGCGAAACGGCATGGGTGGATGACGCAAGTCCAGACCGCGGTGCACGAGTTTATCACCCATGATACACTGCCTCAGGACGCAGTGTCAGGTTGACACCCCCCCCCCCCCCCCCCCATGTGACGGTTCCCATTGAGTTTATCGAAAGACAGTCCGAGTGAAGAATAAAACAAGTCGCGTAAGGCGAAATTACTACATTTAGTCAAGCTGTGGAACTCACAGAATGAAAATGAACGTAGTCCGCCGCTAGTGCAAAAGGCAGTGAAAGTTACGAGCCTGTTTGGCGCTGTAGCGGTTGCGCTGTGCTTCATAGCACCCTTTACTGTACCTCTCTTCGTTAGTGGTAAGGCGTCTGCCCCGTGATCGGGAGGTCGTGGGTTCGAACCCCGGCCGGGTCATACCTAAGACTTTAAAATTGGCAATCTAGTGGCTGCTCCGCCTGGCGTCTGGCATTATGGGGTTAGTGCTAGGACTGGTTGGTCCGGAGTCAGAATAATGTGACTGGGTGAGACATGAAGCCTGTGCTGCGACTTCTGTCTTGTGTGTGGCGCACGTTATATGTCAAAGCAGCACCGCCCTGATATAGCCCTTCGTGGTCGGCTGGGCGTTAAGCAAACAAACAAACAAAAAAAAACCTCTCTTCGTTTTAACTTTCTGAGCGTGTTTTTAATCCAAACATATCATATCTATATTATCTATATGTTTTTGGAATCAGGAACCGACAAGGAATAAGATGAAATAGTTTTTAAAACGATTTCGGAAATTTAATTTTAATCATAATTTTTATATTTTTAATTTTCAGAGCTTGTTTTTAATCCGAATATAACATATTTATATGTTTTTGGAATCAGAACATGATGAAGAATACAATAAAAGTAATTTTGGATCGTTTTATAAAAAAATAATTTTAATTACAATTTTCAGATTTTTAATGACCAAAGTCATCAATTAATTTGTAAGCCTCCATGCTGAAATGCAATACCGAAGTCCGGCCTTCGTCGAAGATTGCTTGGCCAAAATTTCAATCAATTTGATTGAAAAACAAGTCGCGTAAGGCGAAAATACAATATTTAGTCAAGTAGCTGTCGAACTCACAGAATGAAACTGAACGCAATGCCATTTTTCAGCAAGACCGTATACTCGTAGCATCGTCAGTCCACCGCTCATGGCAAAGGCAGTGAAATTGACAAGAAGAGCGGGGTAGTAGTTGCGCTAAGAAGGATAGCACGCTTTTCTGTACTTCTCTTTGTTTTAACTTTCTGAGCGTGTTTTTAATCCAAACATATCATATCTATATGTTTTTGGAATCAGGAACCAACAAGGAATAAGATGAAAGTGTTTTTAAATTGATTTGGACAATTTAATTTTGATAATAATTTTTATATATTTAATTTTCAGAGCTTGTTTTTAATCCGAATATAACATATTTATATGTTTTTGGAATCAGCAAATGATGGAGAATAAGATGAACGTAAATTTGGATCGTTTTATAAATTTGTATTTTTTTTTTTTTACAATTTTCAGATTTTTAATGACCAAAGTCATTAATTAATTTTTAAGCCACCAAGCTGAAATGCAATACCGAAGTCCGGGCTTCGTCGAAGATTACTTGACCAAAATTTCAACCAATTTGGTTGAAAAATGAGGGCGTGACAGTGCCGCCTCAACTTTCACGAAAAGCCGGATATGACGTCATCAAAGACATCAAAAAAATGAAAAAAACGTTCGGGGATTTCATACCCAGGAACTTTCATGTCAAATTTCATAAAGATCGGTCCAGTAGTTTAGTCTGAATCGCTCTACACACACACACACACAGACAGACAGACACACGCACATACACCACGACCCTCGTTTCGATTCCCCCTCGATGTTAAAATATTTAGTCAAAACTTGACTAAATATAATGAGGGTGTGACAGTGCCGCCTCAACGTTTACAAAAAGTCGGATATGACGTCATCAAAGACATTTATCGAAAAAATTAAAAAAACGTCTGGGGATATCATACCCAGGAACTCTCATGTAAAATTTCATAAAGATCGATCCAGTAGTTTACTCTGAATCGGTCTACACACACACACGCACAGACAGACAGACACACACACACATACACCACGACCCTCGTCTCGATTCCCCCTCTATGTTAAAACATTTAGTCAAAACTTGACTAAATGTATAAACTTCACTCACTCGCAGAACTATGTTTTCATGCGGGGGGAAATCACGTCCGAAATGCAGTCACAACCAGGACCATTGGCCGTCTGCAAATTTGCTATCCGATATGTTCATATTATGGTTACCTGTAAAATACCGACGATGTTTGGATCATGCTAACACAAGAGTGTGAAGCCCAAAGACCGACCGAACGGATGTTAAGACTGTCTTCTCTTTGCGTACACACTCGAGAAATTGACATCGAACAGACATGAAGTTTCTCTTCCCACGACAAACTACCAATAACAGTCATGCATCAGTAGTAATAGTTCCGCAGCCCCGACCTCACAATAATGGGTACAATCGTGGGTAATTCGGGGGACTATCACACCACAGCAACGTAGGTAAACACCTGCTGTCACTCAGTGTCGCTCAAGACTGGGTAACTTTTCTTTGATCTCTCACTGGCTGGCCTTTACTTTGACGCACTTGTCAACTCATTTAGGTCACAGTGAAAGACAACACTGACGGTCTGGCTTTGTCACTGCCCAAAGGGTGAAATCAAACAGTGACCAGAGTGGACCAGTGGTGCCGTGCCATTGCCGGTAGACCAGAGCACCTGATACTGTCATGAACAGCAAGACTTTTGTTTTTTTGTTTTTAAACAATTGAAACATTCAATTCAAAACAATCGCAAGAACCCCGACCTAACGGCCTTTACAGTGGACAAAAGAGAGACAGACAGAAGAAATAAACAAAAATGGTGATGCTGTGGCTTTTCATAAAATGCCTTAAAGACGGTAGCAGCAATGAATGACAAGCATTGTATATTCTTTGTTTAGTCGATGTTTCTGTCTGACTTTTCAGTCTGATCGATGAAGGTCTGCATGATCTGACCCGATAAAAAGCACCAACAACTGGCAGTGCATGGTCGCTGACCTACACACTCATACAACCACCTAGTTGTTTTTTTTATCAAGGTAAAAAGACCATGGACCAGATCACCAACTTTGGATTTGAACATCAGATTATGCTTTGACAAAACACATTCAACAAACCTCTTGAAACCATTCATGGTATTTGGGGGCAAGTTATTCAGTTAACACACAGACTCACAAACAAAAAATAACATCTTCTCAAGCATTTGTCACCAAGCAAAGAGATCTAGACAGCTGCAGCCATTTGTTGCCTGCATCGCCAACAGTCCAAAGTCTCTGTGGAAACTGATCCGTCGCTGAGCTTACGAAATAAAATGTAACAGTAACAATAACATGACTTTACACAGTACCGGATCAGTTCATACTGCTTATTCTTTGAAAGGGGACATTTAGCCTCATCTCAAATTCACAACACAGGAACAGGCATGGGAATTGAATAATGTAAAAAAGGCGGAAAATTTATAACTGAAGACGCGAAGCGTCAAGTGGACGGCGCGAAGCGCTTAGCCTTACTAGGGGGGTCCGGGGGCATGCCCCCCCGGAAAAAAAATTTCTCCAAAGAACCCAGATGGTGCAATCTGGTGTCATCTGAGCTCCAAGTTTGCCATTAAATTCTGTTTTTAGAATCAGAGTTTTTAGTACAAAAATGTACCAATTTTTGCTTTTTTGAAGAAAAAAATTATATACATGTATTACATGGTTTAAATTTGTAAAAAAAATTGATCTGTTGAGACAAACAGGAAAATGTAACTTGTAACACAATCTGTGCAATCTGGTTTACTTTCAAACATAAAAGTTCAATAACTGAGGCGGGCGGTAGCAGTGCGTGAACAAAGTACGGAAAGTTTTCGCGGGATTTTGCGCAAAGGCCAAAGTAACCGGTGCTTTTTTTGTGTGCCTCCCCCCCTTTATTTTTTCGGCGGACACTTTTGCATTTTCGGCGGAACAAAAAAAAAAATTCGGCGGAAATCCGCCGTTCGGCGGACAATTCCCATGCCTGCAGGAAACAAAATACTCAAGAGCAAAATCATTTCAAGGGATAGTGTCAAACTGTTACCAAGAATTGAACTGATACCTTATTGGTGGTACATGTAATATTTTTTAATAATGGCTCACATGAAAAAATCACAATACAAACAAATAATAACAAAAGCACTCACCTTTCAAGTGTCGGTGAATCAAGAAGAGTCGGGGAGTCAACAAACACACCTGTACAGATAAATCAGAAACAAAATGAAATTATACATGTATGTGTGCCATGTATCAACTATCATACTCATGAGTATGCCTGTATTGTGATTGCAAAACCATAAAACACGCTATGCTGAGAAAAAAGAAGTTTTTTTAACAAAGCCAAAAACATAGGGTGGGAGCGCACATATATTTGCTCTAATAGTAATACTGTATCGGAAAGTACCGACTGGGTCCAGATCATCATGTAAACATAAACTTTCTAAAAAACATAATTGTGATACAGAAATCGGAATAATACATTGCATTACGTAAGTCAAATACATCCCATTCCCACCCATGGAAGTGCAACTCGAGCAGACATGGAACTATCAGTCTTTCAATTTCATGAAGAATTGCTTATTTTGTATGGTACGTTTTAACACAAAGGTTGAAGTGGGAATACATCCATGGATAAAACTAATATTGCGCCTACCTGACTCTGTTGAGGATGTCGAGGCTTTGTCAAAGGACGATCGGCAGTCATCTGAGGGAGGAGTATCAATGCTGCTCAAAGACAGGCGTCGCTTAGGTGTACCCCTGAAACAAAAGTGCACACAATACACACAAGAGTTGAAGACAATGCTGAACCACAATTGATAACAATGAGTCCAATGAAGAACCAAGCCTCTCTATCTCTTGAAACAGGCTTTAACAGCACACTGGAAGTGATATCCCACACTGGAAGTGGAAGAACAAAAAACATTTTGAGATTTGCCCCACATGACAGGGCTAAACCAGATTGCTCTGCTAGTGCTACTCTGGAATTGGAAAAGTCCTTCCAGCCTCAAGTACTTTTGTTTATTGCAATTTTTTTTTAAATCAGCTGTCAAGCTGCCACCATTACTGAATTAGTTACTAAGAATTACACTTTGTTACATTACAAATGCGGTACATGTATTCAGTCATTCACCAAAGGCAGACACTGAGAATGAGATAGCTCAGTGAAAACATTACATGCAATTTACAGTTTTGAAAAGAAACAAAAGCAAAACAAAAAGAAGCGGAAACATGGGTAAGATGTGGAAAATGTAGACAATATGAAAACTCATACTTTGTTGCTACTCAGAGCCTTTAGTCAAACTTATTCAGCCTGGTGCACGCCAGTGTATCATCAATACTACATGTATTATTTACATTAAAGTGCATCATCAATTTTAACAATTGTAACCAACAAAAGAATCCTCAAACGAAGAAACAATGTAAATGTAATCATGATTGGAATCTAAAGAAAAAACAGACACACACGAAAAACAACAACAACAACAAACGCAGGATATAAGTATCTGGGTACATTTTGTGGTCTCGGGCGTCAAAGTACTGAACCAAATGACATCACAATGCAACCCTGATCAGTGATCGTCGTACTCTACTACTAAACAACAACAAAACATTAGAGAGGACTAGAGGTCAAATGAAAACCAAAACAGAATTTACCTTCTTGTTGATAATTCACTGAGATTCATTGCCAGGTTTGTCATCGGCGAATTCAACCCAAAAGTTGGGGACTGGTCGATGGGATTCGCTGCCATTTCTCCTGGGCAAGACATGCTTGGTCTTGTTTTGCTAGTCAAAGTGGTCACCTTCAGTTTCAAATTTAGACTCAGAGGTTTGAAAGGTTGCCTGGACATCCTCAGAGTGGCACTAAATCATGTCTTTATATTCAACACAATAAATGTGAAATAATGTTAAAGTCCTTCTTAATCTGTGTTTGTTTTAAACAGTGGCACCATCTGCTGTTCTTTCTATGAAAGACTTGGCATCACCTGCCGCTTTCAGGACGCGTCCCAGTGTTCTAATTTTTTTTTGAGACAAAGTTACTGATGCGTCGTTAACACTGAAAATGTACAGTATTCGTAGCGGCTAATGCTCACGTAGACGTCACCATAATATGCATACTCTAAGATGCTTCTTTCTCTACTTATTTGTTTGTAAAATGTTTGCCACTAAAACTTTGGATGTGTCTGGACACGGAGCCACCGCCACCACGTTTGAACAGAGTGCAATTTCATCCAATCAGACGGAAGTGGATTGTTTGGCTGCTGACAACCGTCGGTGACCATGTAATTACAACATATTTTTTGCATTTATGATATCAAGAATTTGATTTTATAGATATGAGGTAAGTATAATATTGTTTGTTGTAAAAAGGATACTAACAAATTTGGTTGTTTATCTCCCTATACGCATGCGCAGGAAAATTAGCGCGAAATGCAGACGCACAGCATTGACCTGGGGATTTTGGGCTTGCTTTGTAGATAGAGGGGGAAAATTATGCAAACACACAAGAAGACTGATAGATTGTGTATCGAATCTGCTTGAAAGGTGAAATTCACTATGGTATCCCTGAGTGACGGGCACAACTTTGCTAAGGAAAACGAAGGCTTAAGGTAAGTAATCTGTTTTATTTTTGTCATTTTGGTCGTTTTCACCCCCCTCCTCCTCCCTCTCAATCTCATTCTGTGGCTTTTCGTCTTTTGTCCTACATCATTCTCACTTAAAGTTTGACTTTGTTAGTCTCGTTGTCTGTTGAATACTTAGACTGAAGCTCTCGACAAATTCGTCGATTTTGACGGAATGGGACAACTTATTATGGACCGCGAGGCCTAGACCAGATTTACGCCTGTCCCCAAAATACTGGTACTTCTAAAGTCGTAATCGGCTCCTGTGAATGTGACGAACCAACACTAAAACAACACTGGCTGCAGTAATGGAGACCTGTATATTTGCAGAGGTTCCTTATGAACAGAAAATAAGGTCTTAGGAGGGAATAAGTTAGAAATTTTTTTTGGGGGGGGTTCTACTAGCAATGACATATATGACATTTTGAAATTAATGGTTGAATGACAACAAACACACCATTTTAAAGAAATCAAAATTCTGAGCACATAGCGATTTGTTTTATTTAAATTGGTGCAGTAGTTCTCGAGATATGGTCATTTTAGTTGAGAAATGTTGGGCGTCATTTGAGGACAAAGCAAGTAGCTAATTAGGCCCTACATGATTGCTGTGGCAATGACATGAAATTTTGAAATTAATGGTTGAATGACAAGAAACACACTATTTTAAAGAGATTAACATTCTGAGCACATAGCAATTTGTTTTATTTAAATCGGTGCAGTAGTTCTCGAGATATGGTCATTTTAGTTCGAAATCACTTTGCTTTGAGCGAGCCGAGATCGCAACCTCTTCAGGCTTTTGATCGACCGAGTTTCGCATTTTTCGGGTCCAGTTTTGCGCAGCATAATCGTTGGGAATAAGTCATTTTTCGCTCGATTCTTTTGATTTTTGGCTTAAATGAAACAGAAGTTAATGTTTTATAAACTGCATTTTAACCATGTATGCCGATGGAAGTTTTCAGACCAAATTTTAGTGAAACTCACACGAGTAATATTCACCAACATGCTGACGGAGATGTAGCTTCCGGTGGTTCGCGTTTTTTTGTATGGGAAAGATGTAAGGCTTTCTCTGATTGGTTGCAAAATATTACAACCCTCCAATGAAAATTACGGTATTCCGAGCAGTTTGAAATGAACTGGCCCCCGTAGCGCAGTGGTTAGCGCATCGGGCTGCGGGCCGGGAGGTCGTGGGTTCGAATCCCATCAGGGTCATGTGGGTTTTTCGGGCTACGGTCGGCTCCTACCCAGAGTGGAAGTGCTATGGTTCCTATGGGAAGGCTGGAATCACACAGCCGAGTGTCATTCACTTAACGAATGCGACTTTGAGGGTGCTCAGGTTTACCTGACCAACACCGCAGGTGCGGCAGTTCTCGGGCCCGGTTAACACCAGGATATATTATGACAGTAAGCGTAGAGTGCTGCCCTGTCACGTAGTCTCAAACCAAATTGGAAATCCATAGCATCATCATTATAATCATCCTCATTTCATTAATCATCCAAAATTATAAAAAATGTCCTTGCTCTTGTGGCCCTTCATGCCCGGAGCTCTCATGGTGACCTTGGTCTCATTGTTCCTGTTCCATCCTTCCCTGAATAGTACTTCTGCTGTCAGTCTTCAACGTGTGACGTTCTGGGGGGTCGACGGAGGGACGTAGTGGCGGTCTGCTCTCTGGAGGGGACGCTCACTCAGTCTGGCTCCGCGACTTAGCAGTCAATGTCGTTAGTAGGGGGCATAGTAGGTAGTGGGTTGAGTCCGTTAGCTCGGGACAGACCCACTACTGAACACCGTCGAAGTGACTCAGCAGAAGTGCAGTGTCAACTTCCGAGGGTAGCCTACCGCAGCGACCCGACTTCCCTCCCTGGAGCGTCTGTAAAATCGACAGGTCTGGCAGCGGAACGAAATTCAGATGTGGATGGAGCAGCGAATGCAGGGACGGGGTGGCGTGAGAGTACACCGGAACAAAGAACAGGTGTAGGGACAAAACAAAACAAACAAAAAAAATGAACTGGTCGTCTGCTAAGAGTGACGCGAAAATTGCCGCGAGAGGCAGTGAAGACGAACACGCACTTTCACACTCAAAATATTCCCAAACACATCTTTTATTAATTTCATACAGTAAACTTTGTTTTTGAATCATTTCTTTATTCATTCCTTTTTTATTTGATACATAATATGTGACTCACAAACATCAATTATGCCAATTATTTTTCACTCAAAGTGAGAGAAAAAAGTGCCTTTTCACTGTGTCCTCAGTTGACACTGGGCGATGTGGCAATGCTACTAGAACTGTATGCCCCCCCCCCCCCCCCCCCCCCCCCCCCCCCCCCCCCCCCCCCCCTCCCCCCCCCCCAAAAAAAAAAAAAAAAGAACACATTGAAATTGAAACGGGACTGCGCGAGTTAACTATGGTGTCCGATGGCCGCTTAGAGGTTTACATTCCCATGTAATGATGTTCACATACCGCTCATTTGGATGATGGTCATCTGCTGCGGCTCATAAAAAGTGAAAGTTATTTCGCATTGGCTATACGCACTCAGAGTGTATACAGGGTCAGAATCTTGTGTATACACTCTGGCGTTAACTTCCGGATTTGCCATTCGACACCACTTTGCAATAGGAACGCAGAGCAGTTGATTATAAGAGTACAAAGAAATTAAAACAATCTGACGTTGCACGGCCTTTGCTGTAATGTTGATTACGTTTTCTGGGTGTGCTTAAAAGACTGGATACTGAACCGCATCAACACTCTGAACGTCATTCGACGCCATTTTTCGAAGGTACGCTTCACTTTCGATTTATGGTATCTAAGTACGCTGGGAACAAACACAGACAAAAACAGAAATTGATGCTTCACGGCAGTTAATTGTTGGAGTTTGGAACACACTTGGAGTGCGTTTCGACCTAGAAACGGTTCAGGTTGTATACTATGTGAATGTACATTATTTGCCAACCCTCGACACTCCGAACAAGAGATAGCGGAAGTCCATACGTCAGACTGATTTTTTATTGGCTACTTCCTAACGATGTGTTAGGGGGCATTTCATTGGCTACAGATTTATAACAGAGCTTTTCATTGTCGGAGTGTATACAGACTAATCGAACCTGTATATACTTGGAGTGCTTATAGCTTTTGCCAAGTTATTTATTAACCGCCTGATAATGTTTATCACTGGCACATGAGCACACACAATTTTTTTCTGACACACATGAACTTGCTGTTCTTACAGAGAAACATAATATACAAAATGTCGGTTTCCTTAACATTTGTTTGATTACACATTTACAGAACTAGAAGACCATGCTCAGAGAAAGAAGACTCATCTTTTTCACTGAGAAGTCCTCTTACCAGAAACCCCAAAGAGTGGGAAAAACCATCACCTCAGAATCAGAGAACCAGAAGTGGAAATCGCCAACGAGAAAACTTCAGGTATTTTGTGTTCATGAGCCTTTGGACGAAGTGTTCCTTCTTTGTTGATTTTGTGTTGGAAAACTCTGAGATGAAGAATTCTTTTATTTTTTACTTTGAAATTCAGTGATCAGCTTGGAAGCTAATGACATTTACAGTCATTCACTGCTAAAGTCACTCACCATGTGAAATGTCACTAAAATGACATGCAACTACTGGGTTCATTCCAGAGAATGTTGTTAAATGACAAATATTACATACTGTACATAGTTCACTGACAGTAACAATTAAAATACTATTCCAGAAAAAGAATCCAAATTGTTTGTTTAAAAGTCTAAAGAGAAAATACCTTTGAATCACAACTTGGTAGAATAATGTTTAGGAATAATATTGGGTGCATGCTTGTTCAAAATCAAAATTTTCAAGAATTCATACTTGAATTGGGTTACGTCTGCATTCATTCACAGTGTCAGAATTGGATCATTTCTTTAGTTGAGATGGTACGCAAGCATAACATTTTACATAAAACAGGGGTGTTCATTGCTCCATAAGCTCCCCCTAATTTTTTGTTTCGGATATCAAGGCCAACAACAAATAGGGTAAGGAGGTGGGTTACCTTTTTTTATTATTGAAGTTTTTTTTAATTTACGCCAACTTTTTTTTTAAAGTCTGCAAACTTGAATTTGGTGAAATTCTTGAAGGGTCAACAAAAGTTCTAATTCTAGGGTCGGCAGGAAACTGTAGGGATGGGAATCGGAAACATTGATTTTTTTTCTTGGCCGTATGTAAATGACAATGAAGACTTTGTTTTCTCTATCAGACCAAGAAATGCAGATGAGCGCAAGCCAACTCTAGCACAGTGAGTATTTTATTTTACTGTTTGTCAATGAGGATTGACATATTTATATTTTGTTGTGTTGTCAATTTGTCTAGCCTATGTAACTGGGGGGGGGGGGGGGGGGGGGGGGGGGTCTGACCATGGTCAGATGTTGCGTGGGTCCTGCATGCAGCGAGTACTCAGGCTAGTCGTTCATCCAAATGAAACAACTCGGCAGCCATGTTTCAGTTGGGAGTCATTTCCAGATCTAACTGGTTTTCAACAAGCCTTTCATATTATATAAGGGAGGGGGGGGGGGGGGGGGACTTGTTTTAGGGGCAGTTTGCACGGTGAATACAAAATAAGCTACATTTGAAGAAGAAAGCTTCCTTCCCCTATTTCTGTCAGGCATGTATGTAGCTGCAAAGACGGGGAATCGAGACGAGGGTCGTGATGTGTGTGTGTTTATACATCGATTCAGAGAAATCTACTGGACCGATCTTCATGAAATTTGACATGAGAGTTCTTGGGTATAGTAATAAATATCCCCGGACGTGTTTTTTTAAAACAATTTATAAATGTCTTTGATGACGTCATATCCGGCTTTTTTTGTAAAAAGTTGAGGCCGCACTGTCACGCCCTAATTTTTTGATCAAATGGATCCAATTTCTGGTCAAGGAATCTTCGATGAAGGCCGGACTATGGTATTGCATTTCAGCTTGGAGGCTTAGAAAATAGTTAATGAGTTTGGTCATTTAAAAAGCTGAAAATTGTAATTAAAATTATTTTTTTATAAAACGATCCAAAAATAATGTCATCTTATTTTTCATCATTTTCTGATTCCAAAAACATATAAATATGTCATATTTTGAATAAAAATCAGCTCTAAAAATTAAATATATGAAAATTATGATACAAATTTTAAATGTCCAGAATCCCTTAAAAAACAATTAAATTACATATCTTATCCCAATTCACATATAGCAATTTACTTCAGTTTAGTGCTAGAAAGCTGAAAACTACGCTCCACCCTGGTAGGGGGGAAGTAACCCTAAAAATAGAACAGCCTTGACGGTCACATGACAACGCCAGGTCAAGGTTACCTCCCAACATGCATTGCGCATGCGTGTTCTCGCCACCATCTTATTCATTCTACTCTTCAGCGATAGCGTCTAAGGATGTGTTTGGATTACGCTCGGGCTATTTTGTTAGCCCTCTGCTTCTTTGGCAGACTACACCCTGGTTTCGTTTGTATCTTAGCTTCTAGCTGAGATTAGATGAGAATTTTCCATTTTCTTTCGTTGTATTTGCTTTCGTTTGCCACGAGTTAGTCTTTGTTTACTTTGGTCTGCAAGACTAACGCCAGTATGGCGGACAGTGGGAAGAAGAAACCCAGCTCTAGACAGGTAGCCAATACAGAGTCTCCGTCTAAGAAAGCAGCTAAGAAGCCCAAGGGTTCTAAACCTACAGTTACGGTGTTACGGTCCCTCTCCCGTTCTATCACTACGTCCTTTAAACCGTTTGAGTTTCGACAGGACGCGAGTGAAAAGGATGTGACGACACTGCTCGCTACTTTGGCCAAAGTTTCAGCCGAACAAATGCGTCTCTCTGCGCAGCTTTATGCTCATGCTGTGCACACGCGCAGGTCAGCGTTTCTCTTGGGTTCCAGGATCCAAGATAAAGCCACGCTTGAGGCTCTCAAGTTATCCCCTTTCACGGAGGGTGCCTTGTTGGGACAGCCGTCGCTCGACGCGCTCCACAAGCAAACCCCCGACGATCGGGATTTGGCTTTAGCCAAGATAGCGCAACACGGTTTTCCTAAGCCTCAGAGCAAGAGCTACGGACCGCCTAAACCTTCCGCCTCTTCGGCGAATAGGGGCAGGTCAGCACAAGCCAGCTCTTCTTCATGAGGACAGGGAAGAGGTGCGCCTTACCCTAAGAAGAAGCCGTCTTTTGGCAATTCAAGGGGGTCGGGACGCAAAGCACACCCCCAATGATGCGTCCCCGAACCACTATTGACTAGCCCATGCATCCACCACGCCTTTGTTGGCAGGCGGCCTGTCAAGGGCCCTCACACTTTGGTTGCTAGAAGTAAACAGTCAGTGGATAGTGGGTATAGTGCGTTCGGGGTTCAGGCTACTCTGGAAGGAGGGAAAAGCTCCCTTAACCAGAGTCCCACCGTCGTTCAAGTTTCCCGTCAAGCTGGAAGCAAAGACAGCGATACAAGCAGAAGTCTTGTCTCTGATACAGAAGGAGGCGATAGACGAAGTAACGGACTACAACTCCCCAGGTTTTTATGGGAGAATTTTTGTGGTACCGAAGGCTTCAGGGGGCTGGCGCCCGGTTTTAGACTTGTCTCCCCTGAACAGATTTCTGAGACAAATCAAGTTCACAATGGAGACACCAGCGTCAGTCAGAGACGCACTCAGGCCGGGAGACTGGGTGACGTCGATCGACCTTACAGATGCATACTTTCACATCCTCATTCACCCATCAGACCGGAAATGGCTGAGATTTCGGTGGGGAGAGAAAATGTACCAATTCAGGGCTCTTCCCTTCGGTCTATCTCTTGCTCCTTGGATCTTCACGATGGTGGTACGCCAGCTGTGCTCCCTAGCCAGGCAGCAAGGCGTACGACTCAGAGCTTACCTCGACAACTGGCTCATTCTTCATCAGGATCGAGAAGCGTGCAGCGCCCATACTCGGCTTGTTATGTCTCAAGCCTACGAGTTGGGTTTCTCGGTAAACCAAACCAAGTCAGAACTCACACCATCCCAGACCTTCATGTATCTGGGAGTGAGGTTCGATACGGTAGATTGGTCAGTTCGCCCCTCACAGAGGAGGATCGACAAACTGCAAAATCTGGTGAAATCTTTAGCGTCGCAGAAGCAAGCTCCGACCAAGGCGCTGGCTTCAGTGCTCGGTCAAATGGAATCCATGGCCACGCTTGTCCCTTTGGGCAGAGTGTACAAGAGGCCTTTTCAGGCAGCTTTGAACTCGATTTGGAACCCCTCCTCCCAGGGATGGCAGGTTTCGGTTCAATTAGACCACAGAGCAGTGGCAAAAACCATGGATCTCACAGGGAGTCCTCATCACTCCCCCTCCTCCAGAGGAGGATTTGTTTACAGACGCTTCCCTATCAGGCTGGGGGGCTCATCTTTCTCACCACACAGCCTCAGGCACGTGGACAACAGGTCAAGCCCTCTCACACATCAATGTGCTCGAGTTAGAAGCTGTAGCCCACGGTCTCCAGAGCTTTCTATCGCTGGTGGCAGGCAAACATGTTCGTCTTCATACAGACAATACAACTGTTGCAGCCTACATAAACAAACAGGGCGGTTCCCGCTCTCTCACACTTTCACTCAAAGCATGCCAAATTCTGAAGTGGTGTCACCAGCATCAGATCATGTTATCAGCAAAATATCTGCCGGGGAAACTGAATGTTTTGGCAGATTCGCTCAGTCGATACTCGAAGGTACTCCACACGGAGTGGACAATCACCCACCACGCTCTCCAGCGGCTTTGGGCGCAGGTGGGCAAACCGTTAGTCGATCTTTTCGCAACCCGGTTCTCAAGGAGGCTACCAGTGTTTATATCCCCGTTTTCGGACCCGGAAGCCTGGAAAGTGAATGCACTGGAAGTCGACTGGACAGGACTCACAGCTTATGCTTTCCCACCATTCCAACTTCTCGGAAAAGTGCTGAGGAAAGCAGAGTTGGAACGGCCATCCCTGATTCTAGTCGCCCCATTGTGGCCGAGTCAGCATTGGTTCCCTGATCTCCTCCGCTTAGCAGAAGGTCCTCCCATTCCTCTTAACCTGGAAAAGGGAGAATTACTGCAACCACACACCGGACTTCAGCACGAGAACCACAGTCCCTGCTCCTTCACGCATGGAGACTGTGAGAAGATCCCTGCGTCGGTCGGGTGCCTCGGACGGGACACTGGATTTGGTTCAAAAAGCGCACAGGACTTCGACGAGCTCAGTGTACGCTTCACATTGAACAGCTTGGGTTAAATGGTGCGCGGAGAATCAGGTCAGTTCTGTCTCCCCGCGTTCTATGCAGGTAGCTAATCACTTATCTTGGTTAGCAGCTCAGGGCAGCTCCCCCTCGTCTCTTCGAGTTAGACGTTCTGCTATTTCGGCTACGCTGAGGCAGTTAGGTCACAACATTAACCTTAGCGGTGTTATCGCTAGTGTCCTAAAAGGTGCGTCGATCGGTTTTGCTAGAATCAGAGCCCCAGTTCCTGCTTGGGATCTCTTCCTTATTCTAGAATTCTTAAGATCGCAAGATTTTGAACCGTTGCAATCAGCAAGCTTAGTTAATCTTACACATAAGACACTTTTGCTTGTTCTTTTGACCACTGCAAGAAGAGGCAGTGAAATTCATGCCCTCTCAGGCTTAGCTAGAGACATAGCTTTTGTAAAAGATGGCTCTATTTCTTTACGTTTTAGGCCGGATTTTCTAGCCAAAAACCAGAAGCCTGGTCAAGTTTCTCCCATAATCAGAATTCTCCCTCTTAGCAAAATTCTGGCGCCAGGAGACCCCGATTTGTCTAACTGCCCAGTTCGAGCTCTTAGCAGTTATCTGTCTCGCACGGCTCCTATCAGAGCTGAACAGCAGAAGCTGCTTTTCTTATCTCTGAACACTGCTAGAGACAAAGACATATCTAAGGTAACTCTCGCTAAGTGGGTCTCAACGCTAATCAAACAAGCGTATGAGTGGTGGCTCAAAAAGAAAGAGGGGGGGGAGGGGCAGTCAGTTCTCCCTCTAACGTCAGCAAGGACGCATGAGGCAAGATCCTGGGCATCCTCCTTAGCTGTGCTAAGGTCAGGAAGATTATCTGAGGTCCTCCATTCTGCCTACTGGAGATCGGAGGATGTTTTTATCAACTATTACCTGCGCGACATTTCCAGTGCGCGACAGGACGGTACCAAGGCGCTACCAGCGATGGTAGCAGCAGGGCAATTGTTGCCTAGCTCATAGGTGAGCACCCCACCACCTTAATTAGCAATCTGCTATATGTGAATTGGGATAAGATATGTAATTTAATCGAAAATTTTAATACTAAATTTTCATTTGATTATTATACTTACCCAATTCACATAGTAAAGTCCCTTCCGCCTACCCCGCTTTAGATTCCCTAAAAATAAAAGGGCGCTTCGAGCGAATGAATAAGATGGCGGCGAGAACAAGCATGCGCAATGCATGTTGGGAGGTAACCTTGACCTGGCGTTGTCATGTGACCTTCAAGGCTGTTCTATTTTTAGGGTTACTTCCCCCCCTACCAGGATGGAGCGTAGTTTTCAGCGTTCTAGCACTAAACTGAAGTAAATTGCTATATGTGAATTGGGTAAGTATATTAATCAATTAAAAATTTTCGATTTCATCTTATTCCATGTCGGTTCCTGATTCCAAAAACATATAGATATGATATATTTGAATTAAAAACAAGCTCAGAAAGTTGAAAAGAACAGAGATACAGAAAAGCGTGGTATTCTGCTCAGCGCAACCACTACCGCGCTATTCTGGCTAGTCAATTTCACTGCCTTTGCCACGAGCGGTGGACTGACGATGCTACGAGTATACAGTCTTGGTGACAAAAAATGCTGTGCGTTCAGTTTCATTCTGTGAGTACGACAGCTTGACTAAATGTTGTATTACCGCCTTACGCGATTTGTTTTATTTTACCTAAAAAAAAAACCACTCCGAAATCTATTTAATGTAACTGTACATATTTTGTGTTCTCTGTTATGAACAGCTTTGCTCCTAACCTGGTTACCCGACTTGGCGGGTCTCCTCAGGACAGCAGTGGGAAAAGTGTGTCTCGTGCTGATCGTTCCAGTGACCCTGCTGAAAGGTAATAGCGTACCTGTCTTTTTCCTGTCTGTAACTTCGTAACAATTTTAAGGATAAGAAGACGTTGGCCTCCTTGGAAGGTCGTAAGTTCGAATCCTGGTGGTTAAAGGGTGGAGATTTTTCCAATCTCCCAGGTCTACTTGTGCCTTATCCCCCTTCGTGTGTACACACAAGCACAAGACGAAGTGTTCACGGAAAAGATCCTGTAATCCATGTCAGAGTTCGGTGGGTTAAAGAAACACGAAAATACCCAGCATGCTTCCCTGGAAAGCTTCGCATGGCTACCTAAATGGCGGGGTAAAAACGGTCATACAGTTGGGGAAAAAACACTTGTGCAAACAACAGAAGTGTATGTGGGAGTTTCAGCCCATGAACGCAGAGGAAGAAGGTTCTGAATTTTGAAAGGCTTAAACAATGTAAGATAGCAGAACTGGTTCCCATAACCTTGTCAGTGTTGCATACTAAGAGGTTAATAGATGTGATCTTCTTTCTTACCCAGCTTTATGAGAGAGATGTCCAACTCCTCTCACTTGCTGCATTTAATTTCCTCAACCATAAATACGGTCCAATATTCATTTACAGACTCCGGGGAAAAGCATGTAGAACTTGATACACATCCTGCATAGGGATGGAACTGTGTATGCATGCATGCACCAGCAGCAGTTGCTTTATTAAGTAGCCATGATGCTCGTTAACTTTGAAACAGCTAAAAGGTAGGTAGTTTGGGTTTACAAATTACAGCGGGTCCTCTGCTATGTCCTCAGGCACTCAATTTCATCTTTCAAGAAGCTCAGGTCATCTACCAGCATGTTGCTAGCTACCAGATGCTTGTTGGGTAAACATTAGACGTTCTTCCCAATTATGTATGGTGAATGGTCTCACCGAGTGTCTCTTACTTGCAGACGCCAAAACGGGTGGTCAGAACCAAAGGACAGGTCATCTTCGCAAAGGCATTCGGGTACCAAGCAACAGACACAATCTCAGAATCACAGTTGCCAAAAAGATGAACACAAAGGAGCTAAAAGGTATGTGTCCGATTTTTTTGACTTTCAATATGTAAGTAGGAAGGTGTCTTTGAAGTGTGGAATGCAGAAAAGTTCAGTTGATAAAGTATACAATATAATTATTAGAGTGGGATTACATAAGGATGGTTACCAACAGTTTCTGTAAAAAGTTCCACTTTGATTTATTGTGAAGAATTTGCAGGTTGCCAGAAAGATGTACTACATATTACATCAACTGCAAATGAGAAATACAGTGGAACCCCCCTTTTAAGACCCCCAAATCTAAGACTCCCTCCCTTTGACCATGTTTTCTCAGGCTTTGTGTTCATGACCTCTGTAAATTTACCCCCATTATAAGACTACCCCCTTTTTAAGACCTGATTTTCTCAGATTTTTGAAGGTCTTAAAAGGGGGGGTTCCACTGCAGTATTATGTGTGTGGCTCCAGCTTGACTTTACTGTTTGTGATCACGCTGCCCAAATAGATGATATTGAAAAGAAATCGATGAATGTTGCCTGCAATTGTAAGCTCTTTTATCTGCCAACAGCTTTTCTTGTGGCCCCAAAACGAGAGTGCAACCTTCTCCTCAATCAACCCAGGAAGTGCAGAACACTGAGGAAGATAAAGACAGGTATGTCAACGTTACTTGCAAATTTCTTTTCTTTTCTTGGTCACGTTCAGTTTTCTGCAAGAATCATTTTTAACGGAACGTTCAGTTATGTCGCAAAATGTTAACACTTTGTTCAACTTGTTTAGCTTTGTTTGGGAACACATGCACCAGAAATAATATTTTATGAAAGAGTTCATCATTCACTATTCCTTTTTATAAAGCAGTTGTGCAAATATCTTTACTATTCCGGAGTTCCCGATATTTACGGTTCTGCTAACACTTGTCACTTTTTTGCGCTCTTTTTATTTGCAGCATTGTTATATTTTGTTTTGAGTTGTTTCATTGCACAATGTTTATATTTTGTTGCACTGTTTGTTTGCACCATGGTATTTTGTATCTGCAGTCGTGTGAGGAAGTGTCTGTGGGCGGATGAAGTCGACGAGGCATTTGTTGACGGTGATGATGGATCTTCTGGTGGCAGCGCCCAGCTTGATGAGCTAGAGTAAGAGCATGGAATACAAATATATTACAATGTATGCCTTTAGATTGTAATGATCGTATAGGATTTTAAGTTGTAATGATCGTGCAGTGTTGTTCTCAGGCCTAGGTCTGTGGTCACTAACACATACTTTTTTTTTTATCTGACAGACTGTTCTGACCCCTGAAGTTCAATCGTCTGATAGTTTTAACATGTGGGAGGTCTTCCGACATAACACTGTTTTTGTTTTTACTGTTAGAGACCAATGAACAAAGAATTGTATTTAAAGGCTGATGTTTACCCATTTTGATTTTGTGCACAAACAGTGTTGAAGATAAGCACTTGTAGTGTATAACAGATGTTATACAGTGGAACCCGTTTTGGGGGGCTGTCATGAATCTCAGAAAATTAGGTTTGAAAAGGGAGGGAGGGTTGATATGGTGGTAAATTAACAGAGACTAACAACAGAAAATCTGAAAAGACAAGGTCTTCAAAGTTGAGAAGTCTTAAATAAATGGTTTTTAAAGGGTGCTTTCCACTGTAAATATTTGCACCATATGGTTGAATGTTTACACAATGAACAGTATGGCCAAATGTTTAAGCAATGAACTGTATGGCCAAATGATGCAATGAACAGAAATTCCAAATGTTTACACAATAAACAAACGGTATAGCCACATTTTTACACAATGAACAAACAGTATGGCCGAATATTTACGCAATGAACAAACAGTATGGCCGAATATTTACACAATGAACAAACAGTATGTCCGAATATTTACGCAATGAACAAACAGTATGGCCGAATATTTACACAATGAACAAACAGTATGGCCGAATATTTACGTAATGAACAAACAGTATGGCCGAATATTTACGCAATGAACAAACAGTATGGCCGAATATTTACGCAATGAACAAACAGTATGGCCGAATATTTACACAATGAACAGTATGGCCGAATGTTTATGCAATGAACAGTATGGCCGAATGTTTGCACAATGATCAGTATGGCCGTGTGCAGTACAGTGATCAGTATGGCCGTGTGCAGTACAGTGATCAGTATGGCCGTGTGCAGTACAGTGATCAGTATGGCCGTGTGCAGTACAGTGATCAGTATGGCCGTGTGCAGTACAGTGATCAGTATGGCCGTGTGCAGTACAGTGATCAGTATGGCCGTGTGCAGTACAGTGATGGTACAGTTGATTTCATACAGGGAGAGCCCTTTCAAGCCTCTGACAAAGCAGCAGCTGGCCAGACGTCAAAAGGACGTCGACTACGGAAAGTCCACTTCAGGCTACTCAAACTACCTTGAGCAAATCAAAAAGTAAGCACTTAGTTTGTTTTGTTTTTTACAAGGGTAATTTGTGTGAGTTCACATCGTCAGGAGCTGTCCTGTGGCAGGAAGCGTTAAAACCCTATAGTAAGACCTGTAGGATGAGGACAAGTAAAGAAATCCTTCTGTTGGCTTTTGGTCTTATGTAGTAGTTTGACTAAAATGTCGACCCTCTTTGCCGTTGAAGAAGATTAGGTATTTCAATGGTTGTGCTGACAGAAGATACCCGATTTGAGTGGGACTCAGACCTGTGAACCCTTACGATGTCGCCATATTTTGTACGCATGATTGTCGAGAATACGATCAGTACGGTCAGTGGAAAAAAAAATACGACCAGAAACATTCCTAGACTATTCTTCACAAGCCCATCTCGAAGCCGATCCAGTATTTTGACACATGATTACAGTTTTTGTCAGTAAACATTGAAAAAATGCATTTGTTTTAAATGTATAGGTAAACTTAATTAATGGTGCGACGGACGCGTGTGAAGCATGCTTTAATCATGGATGTTCATATGCTGTGTGGAGTACGCTCATTTTTCTGAAAATACACCAAGTTTGTTTGAGAATACTCTAAGTGCAAAACAGGGGTTCCCAGGTCTGGGGACTATTTATGTACAGTAATGACAGGCATAACATTTTTCCAACCCTGATTGCACGATTTTGAATCTCTTTTTTATTACATTTAGTCAAGTTTTGTCAAAACATAGAGGGGGAATCGAGACGAGGGTCGTGGTGTATGTGTGTGTCTGTCTGTCTGTCTGTCTGTGTGTGTAGAGCGATTCAGACTAAACTACTGGACCGATCTTTATGAAATTTTACATGAGAGTTCCTGGGAATGATATCCCCGGACTTTTTTTCATTTTTTCGATAAATGTCTTTGATGACGTCATATCCGGCTTTTTGAGTCAGTTGAGAAAAAGTGACTCTATGTAATCGGTCAGTGTTAGTCTGTCCGGCCGGCCGGCCCTGGCCGGCCGGCCGTAGACACCACCTTAACGTTGGACTTTTCTCGGAAACTATCAAAGCGATCGGGCTCATATTTTGTTTAGTCGTGACCTCCAATGACCTCTACACTTTAACGATGGTTTCGTTGACCTTTGACCTTTTTCAAGGTCACAGGTCAGCGTCAAAGGAAAAATTAGACATTTTATATCTTTGACAAAGTTCATCGGATGTGATTGAAACTTTGTAGGATTATTCTTTACATCAAAGTATTTACATCTGTAGCCTTTTACGAACGTTATCAGAAAAACAAGGGAGATAACTAGCCTTTTCTGTTCGGCAACACACAACTTAACGTTGGGCTTTTCTCGGAAACTATAAAAGTGACCGGGCTCAAATTTTATGTGAACGTGACTCATTGTGTTGTGAATAGCAATTTCTTCCTGTCCATCTGATGCCTCATATAATATTCAGAACTGCGAAAGTGACTCGATCGAGCGTTTGCTCTTCTTGTTTTTCAATCAAATTGATTGAAAGTTTGGCCAAGCAATCTTCGACGAAGGCCGGACTTTGGTATTGCATTTCAGCTTGGTGGCTTAAAAATTAATGAATGACTTTGGTCATTAAAAATCTGAAAATTGTAATTAAAAATATTTTTTTATAAAACGATCCAAAATTACGCTTATCTTATTCTTCATCATTTTCTGATTCCAAAAACATATACATATGTTATATTCGGATTAAAAACAAGCTCTGAAAATTAAAAATATAAAAATTATGATTAACCCCTTGACTGCCGCGATTTTTTTCATTTGCTGCATTCTATTTGCCAGGGACGAAAGTCATAACACAGTATACTGTTACTAAAAGTGCGATAACTTTTTTATTTTTTGAATTAGAGATGTCAAATTTTACACAAATGTTCATCAGATATGTAACTTTTAGAAAATAAAATTAAATTAACACATTACTAAAAGTGTGATTCTGCTTGAAAGCGTGTGCATTGTGCTTGAAAGCGTGTGCATTGTGTATGAAAATCAGCGTTTTCATATGTCACATTATGTCCAAGACAAAAAGATGGGAGGTTTACATTAGCTGTTTACTCACCAAGTCACTGCCAGAACACAAACTTTGTGTGGTAGGCCCTGAAGCACTCGGACAGACATAATCCTGGTATAAAATCCCCATCACCTGATCATGATGCACCTACCACGTTTCTCACAACAAGAGGATGGTGACCACTTCTTTCATCTTCGTCACTCGAACCTGAAGACTCTCCATGATCATATAGATCCCCATCAACACTGTCATCATCGTTCATAATCTCATTCAAAACTTCTAGAGCTGATAAGCGCTGGAAGGGCCGTTTTCTTCCACCAGAATTCGAACATCCACCGAGGTCCGCCATCTTTGGTCGCATTGATAACTCTGTTTTGGTAATCTCGAGAAATCAAGTTCAATTCGCGGAAAAATAAACTGAAACCAGATTGTTAAAGGTGTGCAACTCCTCCCCAGTCTTTCTTCCAACACTGGCAGCACTTGCCTCCCTTTAATCGTGTGTGTGCTTCTCATAAACCAACGACGCGCTAAGTACGAATGTGACTCGTAGATATGCGTCCGGGATATCAAGTGTACCTACGAGTGACACACGTAGCAGGCAGTCAAGGGGTTAAAATAAAAATTCCGAAATCGATTTAAAAACAATTTCATCTTATTCCTTGTCGGTTCCTGATTCCAAAACCATATAGATATGATATGTTTGGATTAAAAACACGTTCAGAAAGTTTAAAAAGAATAAAAATATGGAAAAGCGTGCTATCCTCCTCAGCGCAACCGCTACCGCGCTTTTCTGGATTGTTAATTTCACTGCCTTTGCCACGAGCGGTGGACAGACGATGCTACGAGTGTACGGTCTTGCGGAAAAAATTCAATGCGTTCAGTTTCATTCTGTGAGTTCGACTGAGCTTGACTAAATGTTGTATTTTCGCCTTACGCGACTTGTTTAAAAATGTTCTGAGGTTGGGGGGCATGCTGTTGGGGGGGGGGGGGTGTGGGAAGTATTTTTGCAATTTCATGATCTCGTGACTGCATGGAGACTTAACTACTACTCCTTGGGGCGGGGACATAGCTCAGTTGGTAGCGGTGCTAGCTTAAAAAACAGTTGGCGTGGGTTCGATTCCCACGTTCGGAGAGGGATTTACTTCCCAGAGTAAACTTTGTGCAGACTCTCCATGATGTCTGAACAACCCACGTGTGCACGCATGCGCACGATAAAGAACCCAAGTTCACAGCGAAAGTCTCAGGGCTTGGAAAAATGAATACACGCATGCGAAAGGAAGAAAAATGGGTAGTGCCGTACTGTATAGCAGCTCGCTTTCCGCAGTGAGAAAGAAGCCCTAATTTCCATGAGGGTAATCTCAAAGGAGTATATGAAATCTTATCTACTTTTTTTGTCTTGCCAGGGAAGAGCGCAGTAAGAAGTGCCCCCAGACTCCAGATAAGACAGCAAGCCACAGTCGGCGTAAGTGGGATTCTTTGGTGCACAAGTGGCGTAAGGATCTCCACAACTTTGACAACCCGTGTGAAGACAATTCCCACGCCAGCAAAGACAACACACCCAACAAAGAGAGTCTGCGTGAAAATGGTGCTGAGATCAGGACTCCTTCACCCAGGTTTGTCATTTTAAATGTTTGCGTTATAGAAACTTAGGAGTGCAGCTTGTAGTATCACTATGGAAACTCTCGCCATTTTGTTGAAATAAATTTGCCTAAGAAAATGATGATTTTTTTTTACCTCTTCAAGTATTGTAATCGGAAGGAATCATACCATAACCTAACGTAAATATCTTCACTTCTGTTGACAACAGATGAGCCATCCATATTTTTTCATTTTTTTTTTCAATAACTCACCACAAGTCCCAGGAAACTCACAATTATGGTTTCGTTGTTTGGAAAATACGTATAATCTAATGAACCTCCTTGACGGAAAAAGAAGGGTAGGTTACTATTGAATGAGATCACTGCATCTGATTTCGAAAGCTTTCTCTTGTGAAAGCTTTGAATTTAAAGTAGCCTTTTATTTTTAAATTGACAACTTTGACAATTTAAGTGTTGTTCCCAGACGAAGGGGACCACAAGTCAGTTGGACCAAAACTGAACATTTATGTTTGCCTGAATGTCCTACAAGCAAAAATCGTTCAGTCAGAAGAGCTCCTTCATGTTAAAATGATCAGACACTCGACCTGCCAAGGCCAGAGCAATGGACCAGATCAAAAAAGTATGCGTCAGTGATCGAAAAAGGAGATCAGGCACAACACCGTATTATGCTTGGGCAGCAAACTGTGCTGGTGCACAAAATGTCTTTTCTAGGCTGTGCAGCTGAAAGGTGACAGCAAACTTGGTTGTATGATAAAAACTACAAGATGTGCGTTCCTCATTTTGCAGCAAGCAGTCTTTGCCTGCCAGCATAGTCAGCACACCATCTGATCAGGGCTACGCCACTACGCCAGACTCCAAAGCCAACCTGTCCTTTGAGCAGACTAACGGTGCCACATTACTGCCTGGAGAAGACGTCGATCATCATTTCCCGCCACTGACAACTGCTGCAGATGCCAACATCCCAGCGAAGGCGGTGTGGGTGAAGTCTGTTGAGGCGGATAAAGGCGAAAGAGGCAGTGAAAAGATTGAGAATGAGGACTTGCACGAGTTTGCGGAGAAGTTGGTGATCACTGCCAGTGAGAAGGCTGATGATGAAGTTGAGATGCAGGAATGATGCATCTCACCGTACAG
This sequence comes from Littorina saxatilis, assembly GCF_037325665.1. Lineage (NCBI taxonomy): Eukaryota > Metazoa > Mollusca > Gastropoda > Littorinimorpha > Littorinidae > Littorina > Littorina saxatilis. Next base: position 53,142,298 of record NC_090256.1, on the reverse strand, counting down.
TGAAACCCCCCCTCCTTTGACACTAGTTATGCAGTTTCTCTTGATGCACTTTGTAAATATGTGATCCTCCACCACAAAATGAGTCGCATGTCACCTCGCGCGATTCTGCGCTAGGCTTAATACAAGTCCGGGGAGTGTCTGTTAATACTGTGAGGGTCACCTTAGTCACAGGCTTATAACTCAAACAGTGTTCGCTCTTTTTTAAAACGGTTTTCACCACTGGACAGAGCATAAAAAACTCTTGTAAAAATATGAAAATCATGCAAAGGTGACATGCGACTCATTCCGTGGTGGAGGGTCACATATTCCCTCCATTGTAAGACTCCCTGCCTTTTGAGACCAGATTGTCAGTCTTTTGGACCTAGTTATTCAGAGTTTCTGTAAATGTATGTACCCCCCGCGGGTTAGGGGGAAGAATTTACCCGATGCTCCCCAGCATGACGTAAGAGGCGACTAACGGATTCTGTTTCTCCTTTTACCCTTGTTAAGTGTTTCTTGTATAGAATATAGTCAATTTTTGTAAAGATTTTAGTCAAGCAGTATGTAAGAAATGTTAAGTCCTTTGTACTGGAAACTTGCATTCTCCCAGTAAGGTAATATATTGCACTACGTTGCAAGCCCCTGGAGCAAAGTTTTGATTAGTGCTTTCGTGAACAAGAAACAATTGACAAGTGGCTCTATCCCATCTCCCCCCTTTCCCCGTCGCGATATAACCTTGAATGGTTGAAAACGACGTTAAACACCAAAGAAAGAAAGAAAGAAAGAAATGTAGTTTGTAAATGTTCCCTCCATTATAAGACTCCCTTCCTTTTGAGACCAGATTGTCTGTCTCTTAGACGTCTTGTAAGCTGGGTTCCAGCGCAGTAACATTAGAAAGTTTGGTGGAAAAGAGCTAGCTACTCTAGTAAGGATTTTATACATGAGGATAACTTATGGCTATGTAGCATATCAGGAATCAGGGAAAATACTACATGTATCGGTTTCAGGTCTTCGCAGCAAAGTTTGGCAGAAAGCTTACCAAGTAAGTAAGGCAGCATTTGATGTGCATTTTTTTCTGTCTTTGTTTTTACATTTAGTCAAGTTTTGACTAAATGTTTTAACATAAAGGGGGAATCGAGACGAGGGTCGTGGTGTGTGTGTGTGTCTGTCTGTCTGTGCGTGTGTGTGTGTGTGTAGAGCGATTCACACTAAACTACTGGACCGATCTTTGTGAAATTTTACATGAGAGTTCCTGGGAATGATATCCCCGGATGTTTTTTTCATTTTTTCGATAAATGTCTTTGATGACGTCATATTCGGCTTTTTGTAAAAGTTGAGGTGGCACTGTCATACCCTCATTTTTGAATCAAATTGATTGAAATTTTGGCCAAGCAATCTTCGACGAAGGCCGGACTTCGGTATTGCGTTTCAGCTTGGTGGCTTAAAAATTAATTTATGACTTTGGTCATTAAAAATCTGAACATTGTTAAAAAAAAAAATAATAATTATAAAACGATCCAAATTTACGTTCATCTTATTCTTCATTATTTCAAAAACATATAAATATGTTATATTTGGATTAAAAACAAGCTCTGAAAATTAAAAATATAAAAATTATGATCAAAATTAAATTTTCGAACTCAATTTAAAAACACTTTCATCTTATTCCTTGTCGGTTCCTGATTCCAAAAACATATAGATATGATATGTTTGGATTAAAAACACGCTCAGAAAGTTAAAACGAAGAGAGGTACAGAAAAGCGTGCTATCCTTCTCAGCGCAACTACTACCCCGCTCTTCTTGTCAATTTCACTGCCTTTGCCACAAGCGGTGGACTGACGATGCTACGAGTATACGGTCTTGCTGAAAAATTGCAGTGCGTTCAGTTTCATTCTGTGAGTTCGACAGCTTCACTAAATGTGTATTTTCGCCTTTTGCGACTTGTTTACAAGTATGATTGTGTTGTAATAACTGTTTATAAATAATTGAGCGTGAGTTTGTTTTTTCTGATAATGTGGTATTGGGAGGAAGTAGTTTTGCTTGTATTAAAGTGAAACATGTTGCCTTTTTTATTGTATATTTCATTCTTTGCTATTTATTTCTGCATGGATGCTGTTTTATTGATGTGTTCTTGTCACGGATTTGCATTGCTGTACAGTGTATATATATTGATATTTTCAGCTTATTGATCAAGTAATGCAACATTGACGGCAAACAGGTTAGCAACTTGTCATTTCAGTAGTTCATGTAGAATGGCATCTTTTCACCGACAGAATTTATGCCCAAAGAATTTATAGTGGGGAAAATAATTGCTGTTTCTTGATAGCAATGATTTTTTCTATTTCCTGGTATTTGAATAAGAATAACAGATAAAAATTCTTTTATTTTATCTGATTTAAGTTAATATCTATCAAGTCCCATGTTTCCTGGCAGCTTAATTGTGTAGTTATTATTTGGGAAAATGCATTTCTGACTTCATTTGATCAGTGGAAATCTAGCATTTGTGTTGTGCTCTTCATTTTCTCGATCCAAGATGGTGGAGTTGACTTTTTCTACGTGGAACTTTTGCTTGTTTCTATTGATCTGTGTTGAAGCCGATGACATATTTTGTGTCATGTTTAAATTCCAACTCTCAATGAAATGTGTTCTCAGTTCTGCATCCAAATAAACTTAATAAATTAATACACAGCACGGATTTTTGTTTTGTGTACTTTGAATATCATGATATGCTGATCACCCACAAACAGACACACATTCTCTCTCACATACAGAAAGCTCTTTTGTATGCTTATTTCATTACCCTCTGAATAAACACAATCTCTCACACAAGCACAGCGATAAAAACACAAAAGGTTTTATATATCATTTTACTGTGTACATATCAATAATAAAGTTGAGATACATAATGTAATGACTGAACATGGATACAATATATATATATGTATGTATCATTGTATGTATAGAACTATTGCACAGGCTGGATGTGATGCAATACCGTTGAATCAGTCGACAGTGACATCAGTCAATGACAGCGCACAGTACATACAGTATCGTACATTATTCACTGTAGGGGTAACAAGGCACTAAACAATTGACATTTTGCAGAACTTGATATGGGCAACCATAACAATGATGTAATAGAATGTAAGCTGGTGTTTTAGACTAACAAAATTAGTGCACAGAAGTCTCAAATTCATTAGTGAAATGACTCAGATTTTTGGGGCCTATTTAATTATGTTGATGGTGACAACTTGAGGTGGAGGGTGTTTTAAACCCAAAAGTTGAAGTCAAGCCCTTCTGTTTCTGTAGAAACGTGACTTTCTTTAAAACTTCAGAAACCTCATTAGTCCGAGACTCCTAGTACAGTCTGTATTCCACTTTTAATTTGAATAAATTAACATTTCACTGCGGAGAGGTTACTCGCAGAAAGTGATCACTGTGCTGTCTGCATAGGGCATACACTGCTTCCCTGTTAGTCGAACTACTCTGATGTAAAACCATGTATATGAGTACCCCTGTTAGTCGAACTACTCTGATGTAAAACCATGTATATGAGTACACTGAGCAGTGCAATAGATAGGCTTATTTTAATTCATGCCATGCAGGGCCCACACTAGAAGCACATTCTTGTTAATACACGGCCCACACAGTAAAAGGCTGGCCGCTGCCCATCGCAAGTTCTCCACAAACTACATCACTGAGTAACAATCTTTTCAAGTTCTGCGGCTGCATCCTCACTTCACCCGTTCAAATCCATCCACACGCATATGACCTGAGATAGTAAACATTGCATATTTTAAACGGGATCTCAAATTCAATTTTCAAAACTTTAATACAGTGACCTTCTGACACTTCAAGAGTTTGAAAGGTCAGGTGAAAATGTCCCCTGTCATTTGTCTCGGCACACAGAAAAGCTACATCCTTGTTTATGTCCGTTTTTTTCTGAATGTGAATTAATCATATATAAATCAAAATAATGTATTATATGTACCACTCTGGCACTGGTAACTAAACAAGTTTTGCATTTTAACTTTCTCTCTAGAGCAGACATCTTGTAAGTTGTATCAAATATTGTACCAACCAATCATGTTCAGTGTAAACCATGGATAAACTTAAGATGCTTTCCACAAAGCTGTAGTATACTTCAATCAGCTCTCCGCAAAAGAAGTGAGAATGCACAACAGATTTATGTATGAATAACGCTGAAATTTATTCAAATTGTCGCATCGGTGTGATGCAAGAAATAATACACTTTGAAGCGTGAATGAATGATCTCAGTAAAATCTCATCGTTCCAAGGGACATTGCTAAAATCAACATCTACACAAACTGTAAATCTTCCATACACAAGATTACTCTGAATATGAAGAACAGGCTGTCTGCAAAAGAGGGAGAAAAAATCATAACGAAATGTACAAAATTGATCAAAAGTAAGTAAAGAAAAAAATCATGTACAAATGCCTAAGAGTCCTCTCACACCCATCTATACACATACACAAAATGATCACTGCTTACAAAAAGTTTATAGGCAGAAAATGTACCATAAGTCAACCATGCTCAGAATACAAAAGACAAAAAAATATAAAAAATAATGCCATGCGAGCTGTGCTGGCAGAACGTTATGGCTACAACCATACTTCAAACTCCCTGTACATGTATCATTCTGTGATCGGTCATAGTATCGCAAAGATACAATGTACCACCACATTTCACTTCACAAAGTGATGCATTTAACGTCACTTATTCTCGCCCACATTTTCAAAGAGACCATGCACACACAAATTCTTGGTCGAAATGCAACGACAAACCGCACTCATGAAAGTTCATCCAAAGTTTAGCATGGAAGTGTTTTATTCTGGCTTGTATGAAGAAGTATTTGCATGTTTGTGTGTGTGTCTGTGGCTCTGCACAACAGCTAACCTCAGATGTTTTCTCATTATGAGGTGACTGTGACTGCCAGATGTCAGAGCTCATGTGCCTGACAAATCACAAGTAGAAATCAGTAACCACTCAAAAAAAAGCATTGGTTAGAAATTTTGAATGTTTAAAATTGATCCCATCTTTGATAAAGAGTCAAACCACAAATCCATCAAAACATGTGTTAAAAACTAATTTCGTCATTCTTCTTGATTGACTACAAATGATAAGAATTTCTGAATTCCACACCGGGACTTAATCATCACTGAGATTAAAAATTTTTTTAAACCAATCAAAGGAAATAATTTTATACCTCTTTGTCTACCTCTGTTACCAAAAGAATTTGATAATGAAGATTTTCACATAATATTAATACTTCTCAATTTTTGTCAAAACAAAAGTGATCGTAAAAAACAGCAAGTAAATATGCTTAAGTTTTCAAAAAAGGTCCACTGTGCTCATTTGTTTACAAATAAGATAACCGTGTGCTTATTAACCATCGCTTTGCAGGATTTGAATGTTGAACTGCATGGAAGAATTGTCTTAACAGTAAGACACAGAAAAAGTGTGTACTAACATTTCCAAACACACAGACTTCTGAGTAGCTGCTTTACAACTAACAACAAATGCACACAAGCATGTTTCAGAATACTGAACGCTTGAACATACTTCATCCTCACAATTGCTCCTAAAGCTTGACTACTACTAATAGCTGCCATTTATTTGTTGCTTCTCAATCAACACACTTGAACATGGAAAAGAAACATAACTCTCCCGAGCTTGCTTGCCATTTTCATCATGTAATTTACAGTGTAATTTTTTAAAATCTTACACCATTAACAAGGTAGCTTTATGAGACGCTGTCCCTGTTACTCATGTACACAAAGAGAATAGCTCAATACACAAACACTATCTTACAAACAAATTTACAAGTAACACCTCATTCACCGTAAATAGTAACAAACATACACAAAGTTGTACTTTTTAGCAATCCCTGGATTTATACGGAAGCAACTCTCTCACCACTAATCTCGCTCCCACAGACTAATGCCAGAAAAGAACAGCCCTATATACACACAACACAGATCCAACCCACACACCCATTTCTGCAAAGACTCTTTCACAGGAGGTGACCAGCACAGAGTTCATCAGAAACGGCACCCTCACTCCAGTCACAAAGAGAGTGCTTTCTGCATGTACACGCAACACCCACTTCCATCCTTACTCGCCCTGCACAACTATTTCTGCAGGGACTTTTTAGCAGGAGACTGAAAGAAGGCGCCAGATAAAAGAGCTCATCAAGTCCGGTACCATGGATTTTGGAGAGGACAGAACTTTCTGCATGTTTGGTATGCAGATCAATACCTCCTGCCCTGACAGTCTCAAAAAAAGTTTTTTTCAGGCGGGACTCTTTCATAGGTAGGTGCAAGAAAACGCCCGTTTCAGAGCGCAAGCTGTCCACTCACAGAGAAGAGTGCTTTCTGCATGTTGCGTGTACAAATTCATCCCTCCTCATCCTACTAAAAGTTCTATTTTTGCGGCGACTCTTTCGTAGGAGGCTGCGAGAAAGGGCCCGGTAAAGAGCCCATGAGGAACGGAGCCATCGACCCAGTCATGGACGAAAGCGCTTTTTGTCGCATAATCTCTTCTCCGTACGCCAGGAGCTGTGCATGTGCGTTGGGACTGAGCTGCGGGGGGTACATGTTGAGGGGGGAAGTGGCGGCGGCAGCGGAGGTAGGAGGGTAGCCTTGACTCATGAGGGCCTGAACGAACGCTGGGTGGTACGAAACGAAGGCTGGCATGGCTTCTGATGGCTTGGCCGGCTGTGTAACAGAAGGCAAAGACTGCATTAGTTTCATATAACACTTGAGAGGAAACTGACTAAAAACCAGACAGTCAAGGAAAAATAAAAACAAACTATGCATGTCACAAAAATCGCCAAGAAACTAGATAGAATTCAAGTCAAACTATTTCATGCACACAAGAAGCTTAAGGGTTCTCTCGCCCACACCCTCTTTCTCTCTTTTTTATGTACCCCTCCCCTCTTCTAAACAGCATTCCCATGAGACAAAACTCAACAAAGACACTGTTTACCTTTATGCTATCAGCTACTCCCAACATACATCTCCCAAATGTTTGAAAGCGTAAACTTACCCTGGGTAAGGCAGTGAACTGGGACCCAAATAAAGCAGACTGGAGCATGACATTGGGAGACTGCTGTGCCTGTATGGCGTCGGCCATTCTCTGAGCCTCTGCGAAATTGCTATTGCTGCTGGCAGCGCTGGGACTGGCACCGGTCATGCGCGCACTGCTACCGCTGGGCCCCTCGTTGCTGCTGCTGTGATTGGGATTGGAACCACTAGCCTGTATGCTGCTGGCTTTGTGTCTCTTGTCTTTGCTGCTGCTGCCAGACACACTGTGCACAGCGCGGAACGGCATGCTGAGGTCGAGGTTAGTGTCCTTGGAAGAGGAAGAGGAGGTGGAGGGAAGCGAGGTGGAAGAAGACGAAGAGTTCATCTTGTGTCGCTTTGGTTCGGGCAGGCCTGGGAAGGCTTGGTGCTGGGTGTGGATCTTGCTGAGCACCTGGTCGGGGTGGGGGAAGAGCATGTCGGGCTTGTCCCTCTTCTCCCGGTGCGTACGCTGCGGCATGGAGTGGAGATGGTGGAGGGGCTCCGGGGGGATCATGGCCTTGATGTAGCTGGAGTGGGCCGGAGGGGGGACTGGCAGAGGCTGGGAGGAGGGGAGGGAGGCCAGGAGATGGGGGTCCGTCACACGCTGGCGGTAACCTTCCCCTAGCGAATAGTTCAGCATGTGCTCGCTGATCTGCTTCAGGCTGTCGAGAGTGTTATTGGCGGAGGTCTTGCCGTGGGCTGTCGAAGCTTTCTGCGACGGCAGCAACGAAGAAGAAGACGACGAAGATAATGACTTGTGATGACGCGAACTGTGCCCTGACTGGTGGTTGTTGTGGTGGTTAAGGTGGTGGTGGGAGGAGGAGGAGTGGTGACTGTGCTGACGAGAGCTGCTGGCGGACTGTTGACGATGATGCTGATGACTGGGGTGCTGTTTGTGCGGCGACTGATGATGGTCAGGATGCTGCTGACCGCCACCAGCCAGCTGGGTGAGGAACGGCGGTGGTTTCAACATGGAGGCTGTACCAGGGAGGGCTGCAAAGTGCTGAGGGGACTCGGCCTGGTGTGGGTGTGCGATGTGTTTTCGCTGTATGATGGGCGACATGATGCTGGTGGCCATGCGATGTCGGACCACAGGCACCTCCAGGGTCGGCACACGCTGCAGGAACGTCGGCTTCACGTCCACGTCGAACATGTCTTCCACCTTGAACACTTTCTGCCCGGCCATATGTGTGTGGGGATGCTGGGGGGTGGGGGTTGTCTCTGTGCCTGTGTTTGTGACGCTGGATGTTGTGGTGTGGTTGTTGTCTCCGCTGCCGCCGTCTGTCTCGATGTCGTTCTTGTCTGCTGTTTCTTCTTTCACAACCTGGTCCTGGGGAAAAAAGGGAAGAGGAAATTAGACACTGAAATCAAGTTTGAATTCAGATGAGAAACACAGTCATACAGCTTTAATTAGCAACTAAAGATGCTTGATATTAATATTAGGAAGTGACACTTTGTCTCAGAGTTTCTGTTTATAACGTCTGTACATTTATTTATTTTAAAGACCCAATTTTTTTCACATTTGTAGGAGATCTTAAAAAAAAGGGGGGGGGGGGGGGGGCACTGGGTAGCTCTTAAAACGGTTTAGCAATAGTAGTAACAGATGCAGCTGCAGCAAAAGCTTAATTCATAGATTTAACTGTCATTACATGTAATGAACATACCAACAAACACAAAAAAAGCAGCAAAGCTTCCAAACATGACACATGCAATTCCTGCACAAAAACAAACACAAACATTTCCACAGACACACAAACAGGCTCAGTAGCGTAAGCACATAGCAACCAGTTGCCTGTACCTGAGCATTGTTACAATTAGTGCTGTCGAGTTTGGACTTTGTCTCTTCGACCTCGACCTCTGGTTCGGTTTCACTTGGCTGTTATAGACAACAAACACAGTACACAGAGTTATTTTTCTTCTTGTTGAAGAACTTGCTGGGTGATAATGATGTAGGAGAAGTGAAAAATGATGATTATGTTATGATTGACTTCTTTCACTCTCATTCTGTGACAGTCCAAGTATGGAAGAGTTCAGTTTTGATCTTGGTTTCAGCTCGAGGTTTGCCTGTTAATGCAGCATGCCCAGAAGCAAGTTCTTGAATGAGATGGGAGTGGGTATCTGCATGTGTCATTTCTTGTCATGAACATGCATCATGGTGTAGTTAGTTCATATATAGCCTTTGCCATTAAAAACGCGACAAACGATCTACGGCGATTTTTATGTTACTTGTTATAGCAAGCACCTGTGGTTTAGACATCGTCAAAAACAAAACAGTGCACGGAAAACTCATGTCAGAAGACGCGTATAACACGTGGCGTTTAATTCAGTAAAACGTTTCATTCACTAAAAACCCGTGACCTTTATTACTGTCAATACCACTGTCGGTTGCTTCGGCCACAACTTGTGTTGATTTGAAGCTGTAAGTACCGATAATGGAAAACACGTGCAGTTCTCGACACTATAACCCATTCATAACTCCAGCTGTTTCGTTTCAATTTTGTACTCAATGAAACGCCACGTGTTTTATGTGTCTTCTTGCATGAGTTTTCCGTGCAGTTTTTTTTTTGTTAGACGAAGTCTAAACCACAGGTGCTTGCTATAACCAGTAACATAAAAACCTCCGTCGATCGTTTGTCGCGTTTTTAATGGCAAAGGCTATATGTCTTCGCCTACTTTGGTCAACGCATTTATTTTCTGAAACAGAATTGTTCCACTCCTAGACTGTTTCAGTTTTCTGATTCTGTCCACCTCTCTCTCTTTCAATTTTTTTTTGGAGAGAAAAGACACAATGTATGTCTCCCCCAAACAACATTACTCTGTGATAGCGCCCCCCCCCCCCCCCCCCCCCTCCCTCACACTGTACCAAGAAAAACATCATCCAATTTCGGACAAAATCAGCCAATTTCTGAAAAATATCAACCAATTTCTGAAGAAGACAAAAAATCACCCAGTTTCAGAAAAAAAGGAGCCAATTCTTCACCTTTCTGGAGGGTTTGTTGTTGACCTGCCCGTTGACCACAGACAGTGTGTTGGTGCCTCCGTCCTTGACCGGTGGTGGGGGCAAGCCGCGTCCACTCACTGGCTTGCCTTTGTTGCGATGCAGCTTCCGCAGATGGTTTTCATAGGGCAGGATCAACCTGAGACGCACCATACAGCAAAACTTAATGAGAACCCTGTTACTGTTTTATTAACAGATTACTATTTTCTTTTTAAATCATAGTTGAAAGTTTTGTCAGAATAGACAAACTCCAAAAATAAATGTCGGGTCTGTATGGGTTGTGAGAGAGTGAATACTCTTGCTTTTATTGAGGCAAGCTTTCTGCTTATTGAGGCGAGTTTTCATTCTTATTTCCAAACATCATGGGTGGGACTGATCAATGTCATGAATCCTGAAGAATTTAAAGGGGGCCCCCAGACGCTGAAGGATTTGTACAATTAACAACCAAAAAAACGTCACCACAGTTGCAAGCCAATGATAATGTTTGTGTCACAGGAACTAGATTCTCTTTGATCACGACCGCGATTTACAAACTGGTCTCACTGCTCAAAATATCTGTAAAAATATAAGCAGAACATGACCAAAAATCAAATTGTGTAATGTGAATCATGATGTCAAACCTGTCAGCAAAGCAGGATAAAAGCCACTGTTTAGCATGCGGCCACTATGCATGTACTTACCTCTCGTAATGTCTGCGTGTACAGGTGGCAGCACTGGTATTGCTAGCGTGTCCGCCCAGCTGATCATACAGAACCTTCCACAGGCGATTATCACATATCTGAAAACACAAGACAAAAGATATTTCATACCATCTCAGACTTGTGACGTCGGAATAGAGAATGCCCATCAGTCTTATCTGAATATTACTTAGGGCACAGGGTGGGGATGTAGCTCAGTCGGTAGCGCGCTGGATTTGTATCCAGTTGGCCGCTGTCAGCGTGAGTTCGTCCCCACGTTCGGCGAGAGATTTATTTCTCAGAGTCAACTTTGTGTGCAGACTCTCCTCGGTGTCCGAACACCCCCGTGTGTACACGCAAGCACAAGAGCAGGTGCGCATGAAAAAGATCCTGTAATCCATGTCAGAGTTCGGTGGGTTATAGAAACACAAAAATACCCAGCATGCTTCCTCCGAAAATGGCATATGGCTGCCTAAATGGCGGGGTAAAAAACGGTCATACACGTAAAATTCCACTCGTGCAAAAAACACGAGTGTACGTGAAAGTTTCAGCCCACGAACGCAGAAGAAGAAGACTTAGGGCACAGAAATATGAATGAAATGAAAAGTACCATCTCAAAAAAGGACAAAGAATGGCTTCATACACAGGTGAAAGAATTCATTCTCAAGAAATTAGCCATGTGAAGCTTTCCTGGTCACTGCAGGTTTACACGATGAACAGCTCAGGCAAACTTTGTCTTGAGTTCAGTATCAACTGTTTACAGAGGAACAACCTTTTTTTTTTTTTTTTTAAACAATTTAAGAATTCCGCTGTTTTAAGACCTTGCTTTTTCAGAATTTCTGTTCCTAATCTGTGTAAATGTACCTCTGTGCAAGTCTCTCTCCCTTTAAAGACCTATTTTTTCCCCAAGATTTTTGAAGGCCTTAAAAAGGGGGTTCCACTGTACTTCCACTTGTTTGTTTGTTCGTTCATGGGCTGAAACTCCCACGCCTTTTACGTGTATGACCGTTTTTACCCCGCCATTTAGGCAGCCATACGCCGCTTTCGGAGGAAGCATGCTGGGTATTTTCGTGTTTCTATAACCCACCGAACTCTGACATGGATTACAGGATCTTTTTCGTGCGCACTTGCTCTTGTGCTTGCGTGTACACACGGGGGTGTTCGGACACCGAGGAGAGTCTGCACACAAAGTTGACTCTGAGAAATAAATCTCTCGCCGAACGTGGGGACGAACTCACGCTGACAGCGGCCAACTGGATACAAATCCAGCGCGCTACCGACTGAGCTACATCCCCGCCCTTGTACTTCCAGTAATCACCATTCTTCTGAAAATACTGCAGCTCATCGTATTCTGCAACTTCTGACAAAGAGATAAGGATAAGATCTATATAGTCCTGTGAGGTTACCCTCATGGAAATTCAGGCTGCTTTCTCCCTGGGGAAAGCGAGCTGCCATACAGTATACGGCGCTACCCATATTTTTTTCCTTTTTCCTGCATGCGTGTATTTATGTTTCCAAGCCCTGAGACTTTCGCTGTCAACTTGGGTTCTTTATCGTGCGCATGCGTGCACACAGGGGTGTTCGGCCACCGAGGCGAGTCTGCACAAAGTTGACTCTGGGAAATAAATCCCTTGCCGAACGTGGGGATCGAACCTACGCCGATAGCGACAACTGGTTTTGAAGCCAGCGCCGCTACCGACTGAGCTATTTCTCCGCCCTGATGTGTGATGGACAAAGTAACATGGCTTGGACGTGTATCAACCGAATGACTCAAGAAAGCGGCACAATGACAACCCCGACTTCTCATGTCTCACCTTGTTATAACCACCCAGTCTTTTGGCGGCCTTGTAGAACGCGTACAGGTCAACTGGAAAACAAACGTACAAACACCAGTCAGTCCAGGTTACGTGTTTTTGTTGTCTTAAGGTAAAATGGCACCAAGTTAATTATCACAGCTTCAAAACACCGCAATCACTGACAGTTAAATGGCTTTATGATGGCATGTAAGGTACTCTTTCATACAATTGCTTTATGATGGCTTGTAAGGTACCATTTCATCCAATTGCTTTATAATGACTTGGTATATAAATTCTTATCCTTTCATCCTAATCTGACAATACACTGTCAGGCATGATAAGAAATTGCTAATAAAACAATAAAAAAGTTAATTAAAATTAAAGCATGTGAAGCTTTCCTGGTCACTGCCCTCTGATGAACAGCTCAGACAAACTCCCCCCCCCCCCCCCCCCACCCCATACTTGACCGTAGATCAACAATCAGACAGTTAAAGACGACACCTACTCTGTTTGAAGCCGAGGGAAGGCAGACGTTCGATGGGCGAGTTGCGAGTGGCCATGAACTTGTGGAGATTTTTCAGGAATACCCTCTCTTCCTCTGTCACCTTGCCCTTGGCTGCTGTGGGCGTCAGTCCGTTTCGGCTGTCCCGTCGACTGTCACTGCGGCCCTGTAGTCTCTGGGACTGTAATGAAAAAATGTTAATGGTGAAACAATATATGTGTATTGCAATCAACTCTCTCTCTCTCTCTCTCTCTCTCTCTCTCTCTCTCTCTCTCTCTCTCTCTCTCTCTCTCTCCCCCCCTCTCTCTCTCACTCACAAACAGACAAACACACACACCTACACAAACACACACACCTACACACACACACACACTAAACTGGTCATCTTCTCACCTTGAAATGTGTCTGTGTATATTTGTCCACAAAACACAATTTTTATATCAACATCCCATTCTGAATACCTTCAACTTCTTTTGTTACAATACAGCAACAAACTTAGTATCCAAACTAATCAGCAAAGATAATGCAATTTCTAACGAAACAGATCCAATGTCTAAGTGAGTGAAACTGGAATACAACAAGCATACAACAGGCATATTAAGGGGACTATACCAACCTTGGCCTTCTGTGCTGTGCTGGAAGCATTGGAGCTTTGGTCAGACCCATAGCTGTTGCTGTCTGAATCATCTTTCTTCAGCTTGCGTTTGCGTGGCCTGCCTTTCAAGTTGGGCGCTGAAAAGGAAAAGAGGCAACTACCCACTGAAATCAACAGCTGCATTTGAAAGAAAATATCAATCTTTCATGAGATTCTTCAAAAACTCTGGCCCAAACTGGCTACATGAAATAAAATAGCTGAAATGAGAAATTTTCATGAGTTCCCAGTCTGCAACTGTTCGTATCTCAGATTCCCGTCACAGACTAAACATGTAGCCCCTTGTCCCAGCTGGTCAATTCTGTATCCTAGTCTGATTATCTCCCTTAGTCCACCAACTCTGCTTCTGCTGGAATCAGTGTGTCATGTTCTTTGAAGATACCAACAAGTTAACCATAAAATCTTCTTTTGTTTAAAATGGTGTGTGCGTGCGTGAGTGTGTGTGTGTGTGTGTGTGTGTGTGTGTGTGTGTGTGTGTGTGTGTGTGTGTGTGTGTGTGTGTGTGTGTGTGTGTGTGTGTGTGTGTAACACAATGCACGTCATTTGCGCATTTGTCATAAAGACAATCATGATCGAGGACGGTTCCAAGAAATTATTGAAGAGGTTCATGAAGAACGGGTACAGCTAGTGAATAAATAAATAAATAAGTTTGTCTCAAAACAAGTACATCTTTAGAATGCTTACGTTAAAGATAGAAAAAAAAGTGAGAAAACAATCATAAAAATAAACAAAAACAACACCAACACAACAAAGCTGTATGAAAACCTGAACAGAACGTGAACACATGATGAGAAAGTGAACAGAAGTGAACTGACCCAGATGGTCGAGGTGAAAGTCAAAGTCCTCCAGGTCCCGATACTCAAAGGCCTCCCGACAGAACATGATGCGCATGCCTCGGTGCAAGCTGGTCAGACCCCCGATGGCCATCACCAGGGTGTTCTTCAGCCAGGCGTCGGTCAAGCTCTCGATGCGTTTTAACACGGCACGGTAGCGGCAGTATTTAGGGTACGTCATGATCACCACGGGGGCCACCAGTCTCCCATCCTCAACACCTGTAAAAAGAATAAATACATGTGAATTCTTCGTCTTCTTCTTCGTTCATGGCTGAAACTCCCACGTTCACTCATGTTTTATGCACGTGTGAATTTTTACGTGAATGACCGTTTTTACCCCGCCATTCATGCAGCATACACTGATTTCAGGGGACATGTGAATGAATTGTGGAAGAAAGCTGGAGTTGCGTGTTCATCACACGAACCAGCTAAGAGGTAAACGTAGCAAAAATTGAAAGTGGTGAAATGTGCACACAAAAATGACCTCAAAGGCAAGCATTTTGGTACATATCCCTCATAGAAGTTACATTAAGCACACTTTTTTTCTCTCACTCCAAAAGTGTTCAGCCACAAGCACCCATGTGTATACCGGTACTCTGGCAATCACCCAATTCCGCTTCATCTGCAGTGATGTACATTCAACAGAGATGGTATTATTGGCACAAACAATGCTAAGAAGGCAGGGCATTCGTGGTTCTTTGCAGGCACAAAGTGCATATTGCAAACATTACTCAAAGTAAAAATGGATTCAACTGACAGCACAGGTTCACAAACTGGTACATGCACTGCCCAAATGGCAAAACTAACAGACACTACATGAATCCAGAAATCACACACACATGCACACACACACACGCACACACACAGACACACTAACACACACACACTCCAGTGAATCATTGCCAGCCGCATGGTCAAAGTCAACCTACCATATTCTTTCTTCTCCTTCTCCACGTCCTCAAAATTGACGCAGGACAGGTTGTTGCTGGTGAAGGCTGTGCAGAGCTCGGTGCTGCCATCGGTGATGACATTCTGGTCGCTGGGCAGGTCGTAGAAGCACTTGAAGGGGCGGCCGTAAAGCCACTCTGTGTCCTGTGGCATGAGGCGAGCCACCAGGTCCTCCACCGTGATGATCAGCTTGTCCGCCATGGCCAGCATTTCATCCTGCAACACACAAAAGTCAACCCATTGATTAATCAGTCAATAAGCCAATGAACCAAATCTCTCTCTCTCTCTCTCTCTCAAAAAATAATTCAGTGTCAGTTTCTCTCTCTCACTCACTTAATCACTTACTCAATCATCTCTCTCTCTCTCACTCACTCAATCACTCACTCAGTCACTCTCAATCACTCACTCAATCAATCAATCAAATGGTCTGAGCCAGTCAACTAATTAATCAGTGACCCATTTAACAAATCAATCAATAAACCAAGCAAGTTGATTAATTTGTAAACTTTTTTAGATTAAGATTCCAACATATTTCAAATGATTTGGAACGCAGCACATTCTCCCACCCATAATTGTGACAATATCATCATCACAGCATGTGCACTTATGTGTGCATGTGTGTATGCACGGACACACACACACACACTTCTTTCAACTAAGGAAAAAGCCATCCTTTAGATGTTTTTGATCGCTGACATATAATCTTTTTAAGTGACGATACTGGCTGTCAATAACATCATTTTCCATCATCATTACCAGTGCAGTTTCAAACCAGCTGTTTACTTCAAATAGTTTTGTATTGCACAAAGCGCATTATCTTCAGCTGTTGTGAATTTTGCACATTACCTTTACTTATTAAGACATCAAAGCGATTCTATCCTTGAATGCAAATCAATCATAGCGTCACTGGCTTTGAACCTTTACTGACCCTTAAATTAATCAGTCTAATTCGGGAAATATACTCAAACATTGTTTTTTTGTTATTGTTGTTGTTTTGTTATGGCTAGAAGCATACATGGCAATGACTCATTGTGGACTGTAATTAATCCTACTGTTGTACAATATGCAAATTAAGTCCTCGGCAATAGGGATCGCGCAGACATGAAAAACGACTGACATTTAATGGCTCTATTTGTGCAGCTACATGTACTACAACCATTACAAGCACTACTGATGCTTTTACCAGCAGTGAAACAATGTTATTGATTCACCGGGAGCCCTGCTGTCTCTCCTACATGTCAGGTCATACATAACCCCTTTGCATGTCTGCAGATATTTATGCCTGTTACAAAGATATGATCGCCCTAAAACCCTCCATCCCCCCCCCCCTTCCTCCCTCAAACCCCACTCTCAACCATCAATGTCTAAAATGAACTACTGGGATCTGTCTGTTGTTTTTTGTTTCTTTGTTTTTAACCTTGCAATATCTAAATTGCATTTTCACTGTCTCCCCAACACACAATACCCAAAATAACTGCACGGGTCTCACACTTCATGTTTTCTTAATCTTGCAATATCCATAACTAATGCTTACGTCTGTTTCAACAAGCTCAATCCAAATCAGTCGGCAAGAACATGAATCAAAGGGTGATGACCCATTTTCATTTGGCCTCCCAAATTTTCACTTGGCCACAGTTTTACTTAATTTCCCCGTAATCTATAGTGGGACCTTTGACATTTACGAAGATATAAATTTGGATGACATTTTATCAATACACTGCAAGAAGGGATATCAAAGCGTTTTTTGTGGGGTTTTTGGTGTGTGTGTGTGGCCACCCTTCATATGTTTTCTTTTCTTCAAACTGTCGTCTGCTTAACCAGTCTACATTTCAAATCTTTATTTCATGATTATAACTATAATTTTATCAATACACTGCGAGAGGAAAAACCGAGGTCACCCCACAGGTTTTTCAACCTGTCATCTGCATCTCCAGTCTGCATTTCTCAGTATACCCTTACCCATTTGAATCAGTGATAGGCGATTCAAGGCAAACCCTGCATTTTGTCCACTCTCCCCAATCAATAAAAATGTCTGAACAGGCAAAGACACTACAGGAGACTATTACACCCTGCCCCCCCCCCCCCCCCCCCCTCCTCCAAGTGGTGTTTACTCTTCTTTTTCTTCCTCCTCCATCTCCCCCCCCCCCCCCCCCCCCCCCCAGACACACACCCTACTGCGGGGTGAAGCAAATAAAGAGAATAACAGGAAACAGTGGGAACAAACCGATGTCTAATGTATCAGGTTTCATGTGTTTTTCTTCCCCCCCCCCCCCCCTCTCTCTCTCTCTCTTCTATGCCGAAGGTTAGATTTTATGGTGTGGTTTTGTTTTTATGAGGAAGAAGTGTTGTTTTTATTTTTCATGAAGTTGCTTGGAATGCTACAGAGCATCATTTTTCAGACACATTTCTCGCTGACCACCATTCATTACTTCTAACTGCTGTCAACATCAACATGAAACGTGCATTATAACATTTACTGTGTGAGCAATAATTAAAGTGGATGCTACATGTACTATTGCAGGGTGAAAACACCCCCCCCCCTCTCTCTCTCTCTCTCTCTCTCTCTCTCACTCTCTCCACAGACATACACATGCCATCACCAAGCAACAGGTGCTGTCAGTTATTTATGAAGAGTGAAAGAGGGATTTATATCACTGCAGATGTTGTTATTACATCTACATTACATGTTTACGTTTGAATCCACGTTTTCTGTTTCTGTCCTCTGAACAGCAAATTTCACATCTCATGTCATAACATATCTGTCTGTCTGTCTCTCTCTCTCTGTCAATCTATCTGTCTATTCCTTTGTGTGTGTATGTGTATGTGTGTGTGTGTGTGTGTGTGTTGTGAGTGTTTGTTTGTTCATGTGTGCGTGCATGTGTGTGTGCGTACAGCAGTGCATGGTACGTTTAGTGACCAGGTATAATTTAAATCATGTGGGAAAAAATTCAGATAAAAATAGCCTACAAACCAAGATCATGTAATTTAAGTACTGTGACTAAACCAACAAACACAAAACAGCCATGAACAGTAGGCTGCTACCATTTTAAAATCAAGACTCAGAAAGCAAGATGGGTAGTTACTGTAACATTTAAATTGTTTTCTTTTGTCTGCGATTAGACATTCCAATATCTAACCTTTACTGGGTGTGCTTAAGGGAGGTTGGGTGTGTGTCAAAATGTGTTGTGCAATATGGCATGAAAATCTTTTTAGATTTGTTGTTAAAAATTACAGCTTTGTATTCCATGTTTATTATCTTTTACGAAGCAATTATAGTTAAATAGTCTGTTATGTTTTTTATTTGTTCGACCTTCTTAGGATTATGGAGTGTTATGCACTGCCTTTTATAGTTAACTACATTTTTGTATTTGAAATAGTCCATTGTAGTCGGTGTAGGCCTTAAGCTTATTTTAATCGTTTGTCCAGTATTTAATTTAATTCTCTATTTTTGTATGAACTCAAATGTTTAGTGTCCTTAGTATGTCTTGTTAGGCTAAGTTCTATTTAATCAGAGTATGTTTGCGTGTGCTTATACCTAGTGATATTGTAAAGCGAATAGTGCTTTTAGTTATGCGCTATAGAAATCTCCTTAATAAATAAATAAATAAATTAACCATGAACAATTATCCTAATATATTTATAGTACAGTCTTGTTCTAGGAGAATGAAAACTGACAGCATGTTGCAATGAAAGAACATGTTGCAACAGGCACAATGACCTTTTGTGACATCATAAACTTTACAGCTTTGTTCTTGTACATGAGGGGGAAGGTTTTTATCTGGCTGTCCTATTTTTCTGCCTAAGGGTGCAGGCATACAGAGTATCCGTCTTACAATAATGTATGTACTATGTAGTACAAGTGAAATAGGTACCTGGCATACATGTCAGGAAAATATCTCTATCAAGCTCTGAAGTATTCACTGTTATGAAGCTCCCTTATACTCTCCAGGTTTGACAAATCTCTCCTCTCTTCTACAAACAAGAAGAGCAAACGCTCGATCGAGTCACTTTCGCAGTTCTGAATATTATATGAGGCATCAGATGGACAGGAAGAAATTGCTATTCACAACACAATGAGTCACGTTCACATAAAATTTGAGCCCGGTCACTTTTATAGTTTCCGAGAAAAGCCCAACGTTAAGTTGTGTGTTGCCGAACAGAAAAGGCTAGTTATCTCCCTTGTTTTTCTGATAACGTTCGTAAAAGGCTACAGATGTAAATACTTTGATGTAAAGAATAATCCTACAAAGTTTCAATCACATCCGATGAACTTTGTCAAAGATATAAAATGTCTAATTTTTCCTTTGACGCTGACCTGTGACCTTGAAAAAGGTCAAAGGTCAACGAAACCATCGTTAAAGTGTAGAGGTCATTGGAGGTCACGACTAAACAAAATATGAGCCCGATCGCTTTGATAGTTTCCGAGAAAATATAAAATGTATAATTTTTCCTTTGACGCTGACCTGTGACCTTGAAAAAGGTCAAAGGTCAACGAAACCATCGTTAAAGTGTAGAGGTCATTGGAGGTCACGACTAAACAAAATATGAGCCCGATCGCTTTGATAGTTTCCGAGAAAAGTCCAACGTTAAGGTGGTGTCTACGGACGGCCGGCCGGACAGACTAACACTGACCGATTACATAGAGTCACTTTTTCTCAAGTGACTCAAAAACCACAGAACAACAACAACAATACTACTGCAATATTTCCAGTTTACCATTTATAATTATTCTATAGTGAATATCTCACAATCAGTTAAGCACATTTGCCTTTTCTCTCTGCTTCTTCTTCTTTTTATTTATTCATCTTTTTATTTCAAAAATATGAATTGGGTATATATACTGTGACAAAACAACACACGCAACTGTGTGATAAAAATGTGCAGGTAATGATTTTTATTCTTCGCCAGTAATAAGACCCAAACAACATGTCAGGCCGGCTTTAGGCGGAAGAGATCTATCTTTATTTGTGTGGAGGCCATGGACTAACTAGTCGCGGCTGACAGCATTTCCCAACACCACACAATAGCCAACACGGACTCATGCCTCTAGGCGATGTGACACTAATAAAAGAACCCAAGCAACTCCCACTACAGTGGAACCCCGCCTATCAAGAACTCAACAAATCTGCGAAAATTGGGTCTTGACTGGGAGGGATTTTTTAAAATTTTAATTGGAGGTAACTTCACAGACGCTATGACCAGATAATGTGAAAAGGTAAGGTCTTAATGGGGGTGGGGGTCTGAAATCGGGGGGTCTTAACTGAGGGGTTGCATTGTACTCGCCTTCTGCCGTCACCGTGCCCTTTGTTACTACGGCTTAACTCTGAACGCTGTCCGAAGCTGTATGGACACGATACCGCGTGTTAATTCTTATAAACGACAAACTCTCGAAGAAGCTGACCCCAAAACTGTTTAGTGTAAATCACTGTTTAGTTAGTTATGACAACAACAACACAAAACAAAAACAAAATAATCTCACTCTAATCATGCAGCATTCTAGATTTTAATACAAATTCTACCTCATGGCCTGTGCTGTCTACTTTCTTTGCATGCAATAATAAATACATGTACTGCCTGTCATTCTCATTGTAACTTCCCTGTACAATAAGAACACTGAGGCCTTATCCAGTACTACTCTGTTCAGGAAGCATGAATGTGTTTGCTGAACTGGAAATGTCGGTAATCCGCTATATTGTTGTTCATTGGAGAATGTTTTTCAAGGAAAGTGTTCCTATCGGTACATCTTGGATTTCATTTGTAAATTAAAAGGAGTAAAGGCGTGCTTGTATAAACAAAAAACCAGGTGTCACTGGCTAACCCTCTTCACAGTTAAACGAGTAACTAAATCTCTATCTGCATAAAAAGTTCATGACATGCCAAAGTTGACGACACGCCTATTTAGAGCCACCATCCCAAAAGAGGTCGGTCACTGATATAAGACTCCCGCAGTACAACCCTAGGATTACTAATCAGAGACTCCCAAGACACTAGTGAAATGTCTCTCTGACTCAAGTATAGGGAGGGAGCACAGAGATATAGAGGGAGGGATTGACACTGACGTAATTAACGCTTATCCCATTACACTCAGTACCACCCTGTTGACTTTGCCTAAGCAATGGAGTGAGTTACTTTATGAATCAGGGACTGTCTTGTGAGACCTGTTTCAATTTGTGTGCTAAACTGCCTGCTGACATGCACAAATGTGAACCATTACATGCCACCTATAGTGTATACAATAAATAAAAGCGCAATCGCTACTTTTGCTAATTTGAAGTGTTTTGGTTTACCTGTTCTTTGCTCTTTTTTGTTTGTTTGCCTTTCTACATGGTTTCAATGCAGACCTTTTCCCATCTTTTTTGTTTTGTTTTGTTTCTGATTTTGTTTAATTGGTGTTGCTGTGTTTTGTGTGTGTTTTTTGTTGTTGTTTGTAATATGAACCAGCACTTTTAAAAACTGATCAGTAGTTTGGATGAATTTTAGATGACTCTGAAGGACTTTATCCAAAATGAAAGAATACAAGCAACAATTTGCATAAAACAATATGTAACCTTATAACCACAACACTGATTATGAAATAATATCACCTTGTACAATTGCTTTATTTCAATCTTCTTCACAAAATTGTATTGTAGTTTTCTACAATCGTTTCAAATAAATCTTCTTCACAAAGTTGAATTTTACATTTTGACAAACAGCTGTCGGTGTAGCTGATATGAAGTGGGTGAAAAGCTAAGACTGTTTGGATCAATAGGTTCACTTATGCCCAGGACATAGCAAGCCTTTGTTTGCACAGTGACCTTTCACCTAAACACTGATAATGGAGAAAACACACATTACTGCTGCTAGCTTCTTGATGTACAAAGATAATAATAATAATAATAATGATGATAATAATAATAATAATTTTAAATAACTTTTCTATGGCATGATTCCCATTTAATGGCTTCAGGCACTTTACAATTTCATTTTAAAACAAAAAATCATAAAACACACATACACGCGAACTACAATAATAAACATATAGCCCAACAACATAACTGCTAGAAATATAGTCCTAGATTACCTGCTATATAATAGTTAGTTTATCTCAGATTTTCCATTTCAAATAAAGGCTCCTCCTACGCTATCCACACACACAAAGAACGTATAATCAATACAGCATTTTAACATAAAGCTGTGAGAGAAAAAAAATACTCTTACAGACAGAGGTGAAATAAGGCAAAAGTCATCTAATCACATTTGCAGACTAACCACTGACATGTACTATACTCTTTAAAAAAAGAAAGTTTGTAAAAAGTCTGCATGAAGCTGACATTTACTGTCAGTGCTTGACATTCACTTTTGACATTATTTCACAAGTTCTAGTCCAAACTACTCAGGTACGTATTAAACCTACATAACTGGCATGATTGTAGTCCAAAATGTGTTCTTTGTTCAGAAGTTTTGTAAAGTCACCTCGATGAGAAAACTTTGTCACTCCCAATGGAAGAAGAAAATAAATAAAAGAAGAGAAAAAAATCTTGATAAGAACAAAGATATAGGATTAAAACAAGTCGCATAAGGCGAAATTACTACATTTAGTCAAGCTGTCGAACTCACAGAATGAAACTGAATGCACTTCAATTTTTTTTTTATTAAGACAAGACAGCTTCGTCAATCCCCGCGAGAAGAAAATCGCCCACTTTTCACGTGCAAGCCAGAATAGCGTATTGCGCTAAGCAGGAAAGCGTGCTTTTCCTTACTCTTTTTAACTTTCTGAGCTTGTTTGAGAATACACCATATCATATCTATATGTTTTTAGAATCAGGCAATGATAAAGAATAAGATGAATTCTTTTTTGGATCGATTTCTTAAAATTTTAATCGCAGATCTAATTAATATATTTTCGTTAATTGCGATCACATTTTAAAGAGTAAACATGACATATGTATATATTGTTAGATTCAGAATTTGATGGAGAATACGATGCAATCAATTTTAAATCTGTCCGTGACATTTCGATTTTAATGACAACTTTAATGAGCAAACTAATTGATTAATTTTTAAGCTGCAAAGCTGAAATTCAATCCCCTAGTCCGGACTTCATTGAAGACTGCTTGACCAAAATGTCAACCAATTTGATTCTAAAATGCGGGCGTGACAGTGCTGCCTCAGCTTTCACAAAAAGCTGGATATGACGTCATCAAAGACATTTATCGAAACAAATTTTAAAAAATGTGGGGATAATTATCATACCCACAAACTCTCATGTGAAATTTCATGAAGATCGGTCCGGTACTTTTCTCAGAATAGCTCTACACACACACGTACAAACACCACCACCCTTGTCTCGATTCCCCGTCTATGTTAAAACATTTAGTCAAAACTTGACTAAATGTAAAAAAAACACCAGAAGAGAAAAGAACTTGTTTATGTGAGATGACAAGTTATTGATTATTTTCCTCCCTGCTAGGGTAACTGAGTTTAATGAAATCCTTGTTCTGCTGCAGAATAGGAGACAGGCCAAAATAATCATTCCCTCTGCAAAACAACTGATTATTTCCATTTAAATCAATTTCATTATGTTTATATTAGACTCTCATTTAATTTAAATGGCAATGACACAGCTTTAGTTTCAAGAAACATTTTTGGTTGTGATATATATATCTGCTTTCTAATGCAATTACTGTGCTTAATTTTTTCACCCTGGCATTTCAAACAGGATCCAATTACTGTTTGTTGTTCAAACACACACACACACACACACACACACACACACACACACACACACACACACACACACACACACACACACACACACACACACACTATCTCTCTCTCTCTCCCTCTCTCTGTCAATGTAATTCTGTAATTTTTGAGTTCTCCTTATGTAATTCCTTAAATGCACATTGTGTTGCATTTCATACAATGCATTTCTGTATTTTATGTGATTGAATTTATATTTTTAATGTGCGTCTGTCTTTATGTGTTGTATAAAGGACAGGCTGGAAGAATAGGCTTTGCCTAAAACCTTTATCCTTTTGTAATAAAGAGTCTGAGTCTGAGTCTCTCTCTCTCTCTCTCTCTCTCTCTCTCTCTCTCTCTCTCTCTCTCTCTCTCTCTCTCCCTCTCTCTCTCTCTTTCTCTCCCCATCCCACTACACCATCTATGAAACAAATGCCCTTTTATTTTTTATTAATCCACCAAATAGCCTTCAACCTGAAGAGTATCCAACAACAGTATAACTAAGACACTAAGCTGGATCATTCATTATATGCCACAAGGGAGGAAGACAGTCCATCTTCGAATCCTTGCATACAACCTTGAGCCGATCGCTGAGCCAACACTATTGAGTATTTTATTCCCTCCAAGTTACGCGTGCGTGAGGGGGAGGGGGAGAGGAAGGGGGGGGGGGGGGATCCAAAGGGGGGGGGGGATCCAAAGAGAGAGCAAGTGAGAGAAATATGGATCGATGATTGCTTTCGCTTGGCCGGTGTTAATTATCTGACGCGATTACTGCCCCTGCTTGTCAATTTGTCCCCTGGCTTCCCACCGACTGTTCTGACTTTCTTTTTAATCAATTCGGCTTTGCATGATTATAATGTGTGGCAATTCACAGCGTTTTTTTGTCTGTCTGCTGTAAGCTCACTTTAAAGTGATTAAAGACGAGAAAGAACGTACACAGGTTGAAAATAGTCACAAAAGAATAGACCGGTCACAAAAGAATAGACCGGTCACAAAAGAATAGACCGAGAGTGTGATTTAGTGCGTGCGCACGGATGTAAGGACTTCTCCACACGATTTCCTGTGAAGTGGTTCTGAATGCTGTTGGATGGATGGATGGATGGATGGATGCACGTGTACCCTTCTGCGCGTTTTCTTCGGAATTTTAGCCGAATATAATGTTTTGAAAGGAACAGGTAAACCAATATTATATACATGAATAAATGAATCCATGAAGAAACACACAAACAGTATTTGAAAAAAAATCAAATAAAATCAAAAAACCGAATACATTGACTACTTATAAATAAATAACGATAACCTTGGGTATTCCAATCAGTCCTACAATCATGGACACTGGTTCTACAAGACAGTCAAACCTAATTCTTGAGCTTCAGATGATTACCCTCCTCCACCCTTTTACTGTGACGGCAATTGACCTATTCTTCCAAACCGTGGCCCCTTTCTCCCAAATTCCCCCTCACTCACTCACACACACACACACACACACACACACACACACACACATCTATTTACTATTACCACCCTTTACCTAAAATCCCCCCTCCCCACTTGACACACACATTCGCGTCACACAAAGCCACAAGACATTCGCACTGCTCGTGTGTGGGTGAACTGGTTCGTCTTTCATCCCCTCACAACAAAGACAAACAAGAAAGCAGGAGAAATGAATGACTTGCAAAGCATTAGCATGCCAAATCCATTACCCCCACCCTTCCGCACGCCACCCTTAGTCTGACTTAGCTAAAGGAGAGGAGAAATGTTACATGTATGTACTTTGTCAGTCCGTCACTCTCTGCTTTATGCAAAACTTAGGCCAGGGAAAAAAAGAAAGACACGAGAGCGCAACAGGAAAAGAAACCTACAAATAGTCGATACGTTTAGAATTCGACTTTGCTGATGCAAAATTCATACGTAAAAGGTCAGTGTTAGCTGGTTGCGCTCATTGGTTAATGTATATATGATAATGCCGCTAGCAAGCTGTGTTAAATGTCGTTGAAAGATATGTAACAAGATCGCTATACCACTTTGTTTAAATCATGCGTTCACTTTATGTGTTGCTGCCCATTCACATCCGGAAATAGCTGCTTATTTATTTTTTGGAAAGAAAAAAACTAAGGCCCAACTAAAACACAATCGCAGGGGCGGATCAGTTCATTTTATGGGGGGAGTTTCCAAAAGTATATTGTGAAGATATGGGTGTGAAGGCGCGAAGCGCTTAGCTTGCTAGGGGGGTCCGGGGGCATGCAAAATGGTGCAATCTGGTGCATTCTGAGGATGATCATTACCAGTTTCAGGCAGCAGATTTTGTCACTGATTAATACCCCCGAACAACAACAACAACCCAAAAAACCACAATTTATTTTT
The DNA here is from genome assembly GCF_037325665.1 of Littorina saxatilis. Taxonomy (NCBI): domain Eukaryota; kingdom Metazoa; phylum Mollusca; class Gastropoda; order Littorinimorpha; family Littorinidae; genus Littorina; species Littorina saxatilis. The sequence goes on along the minus strand of NC_090256.1, from coordinate 53,115,735 downwards.
TTTTGGGGGGGGGGGCTGGGGGGGGTTTCCGGAAATACCAGAACCCCCCCCCCCCCCCCCCCCTCGTCCGCCCCTGAATCGTACCTTGGACAAGAATTTTAACTAGCCATTTTAGGCATAAATGACGAACAGACATCCCTGCTTTTACTACGCTCCTGAGGTCCACAAAAGCGTGGCCTAAAACCTGTCGACTTTTGTTATGAATACTGTAGACCTACATTTTTTTTTTTTACTATACCGAAATAAAACAAGGATTGCTCAACCAGCCGCGTGTATGAAGACAGCAAAACGCGGAAAAGACATGTAGTCTTTTCTTTTTCTCCCTTTGATCAATCTTGTACAAAATAAAACATAAGACAAGAAAAAATATAATGTGCACACACACACAAAAGCAAATAACAAAAACAATACTGTAAGAGCTTATCGAGCTGCCAGCATCGAGACACAGATCAAAAACGCGTACAGCTCAACCTCAATTACGGCATTTTGACCTACATTTCTGCAAGCAACTTTTTTAGTTTTGTTAAAGGCCACATGTTAAACAGCTGACGCAAACAAGTTCAAGCCACTGAGAAGCCTAACTTTAATACAAACGAAAAGTCGCTCGTCAGTGCATTCACAACTCCCAGTACTAAAAACAAAACATGACAAACAAACAAAACCCATACATTCCTACACAAACAGACAGCACAATAATATTTTAACAAACGAAATTCAGTCTTAACTCGAACACACACAAACAATCAGTACAATAAGCTTTTCACCGAAGGGGACACACACGCAGCTGTACTACCGAGGCAGTACACAAAGTCGTGTATATCGAGCAAAATTGTTGTCACAGTACAGACATGAAACAAGGTCAGGACTTAAAACCCTCCTCCACGGTTTTAGCCCTGCATTGATTGCAAGCAACCTTGTCGTTCTTTCCACATTTCTCAAGCTTACACAGATCATTGGCATTGCCGAACCCACTGCTTTCTGCGCCGTTGCATGCGTTACACTCCCGCTCATAAGCGTAGCTTGTTGCGTTCCATTTGTTTAATTGATTGTATGCCGTGTTGCCATTTGTAATTATCTGAATAAAAACTGTTTAAACCACATTCCCGCTAATGACTCGTATGCATTTTAGCCCTGGGAGGAGGAATCGACCCGAATTTACCAGCAATGAGACGATAAAGTATGAAATGAAATTAAAAATGAAAAAGTATGAAATGAAATTAAAAATGAAATTCAATTTGAGATAGTATCAATGAATATATATATATATATCAAAGTCGTCACTCGAGACATGGATATAATACCACAGGAGCCATCAGCGACTGGGAGACGTAACCTTTTATCACAAAGGAAAATACGGTTTTCTGCAGTAAGTTAACCCCCCCCCCCCCCCTCTTCCTCTCTCCGGATTATTTTAATAGACAGGTTGAGACAGGTGCAGAGACTATCTGTACCCAAGAGACCACAATCTGTGGTGTGTATGTATTTTTATAGTGTGCAACGAATTGCACACTACAATTACACAGACAAAGAAGCAGCTCGTGGAATAAAGTCGATCACATCATTTACATTAGGCATGTCTGTGCCTAGAACGTCGAAATACATTGCTTTATCCTTGCATTAGCGAGCTGTCTTAGCACAATAATCAATACCCTCTCTCTCCATTTCTCTCAAGCTCCTACGACATCTGGTATCAGTTACTAATAGACTGTCAAAGTCAGCGCTGAATTATTACAGGGGAATAACGAATTCGGCGCACACAGATAAGGAAGCAAATGTGTAACGACAAAGGGGGAAGGGGTGTGCAGGTGAGGGGGGGGGGGGGAGGTCCTTGGAGTTAATGTCGTCTTGTAACATTACACTGTTTTTGTCTGAGTGTGTGTTTTGTTTGCTTTTTCATTTCAAAGAATTGTAATTTATATTCTGTTACATGCAGGTCTATTCTGTGACCATTTTAAATTAATAAAAATTTTTAAAAAGTAATAACAAAACAGCAACAAGGCTGAAATGTACAATGGCGTTTCTGTTATGATAAATGTCCTTCTTGTCACCAGAGAGAAAAAAGAAAACAAAAAAACACCCAGAAAGTTTCTACTGTTTGAAACACACCAAGAGTACAAGTGGACTTTGCGTCATCATGAACAAAACAAAAAGAGTCACTGACAAACAAACAAACAAACAAACAAAAAACCCACCTAACTGTTTAATCGAACCTGGCACACACAAACCTAATGACAGGTGAAGACTTTCTGTGTCACTGTTTCTGTTTGAGATCAATACATTTTAATGTAACTCGACACACACTCTGCCTTACATCAAATTCTAAGGAGCAGCAACGAAACTCCTCACTGACAACACGCATGGCAAAACGAGGGGGGTGGGGTGGTGGAGAAGGGGGGGGGGGGGGCGCAAAAATGACGTTATAAGTTAATTCGGGGCTGAAGAGAATGATGTCTGATTGACTGCAGTCTCTGCGGAAGAAGACCAACAACTACAACAACCCCTTGAGATTGCACGGAGGTATCAGGCCTGATCAATACCCATCAACGACAGCACAACCATCACCGCCGCCATCGTCAAATTGTCGTCGTAGTTGAAGAGTTTGCAGTTTACGCTCTGCACATCTCGACTATTAATAAAATTGCACGGATCCATTCCTCACAACGCATTTTGATTTAAACAGTGTATCAATCAAACAATCAATCATCCATTGGTACAATACACAATTAACATTCAGAATCAACAACAAAATAAAAGCTAATACATGTAGAGCTTTTTCCAAAGTCCACAGCTAAGGTAATCTGCTGCGAGCATCCGTACATCTCATTATTTTCAAGTGTGCATTTGCACTGTTACTGCATTTTTTGTCACTAGTGTTTTCATTATGCGTAAGGTTATCTAAACATTTCGTATGTGGCAGTATATTGTATCTTGCTCTGCGTTTACATAAATGTGTCAGTGCTACGATCCCATTCCTTTGTGTAGCAAATCTGCTGATAAGCCGAACAGCCGGTAGAAACCGCAAAGTCAAAAACTGATAACACGAATGGCTGCGATTGAAATGTCGAAATCTGATCCGCAGGGTTTCATTATGTTGTTTTTCCCCTCCATTTAAAGACGGATTTCAAATAACAACAGCGACTTCATGTTTGTTTGACTTTGTTGATTTGACGGTTTATTAAAAAATAAATAAAAAAGAACACCGTGTATCACAATTTTGTTTCATCCTAAGAAAATTAGTTTGATCCGCGAGTGTGCGGGCACGTTTGCAGGCAGGCGCAACACAACACACTCCCACTTTTTCTTCTCTCTCTCCTCCCCTCGCCCTCCCTCCCTTCCTATCCCCTCCCTCCCTCTTCCGCCTCCCCCCCCCCCACCACCACCACCCCACTCCTCACACACAAGGACATGACGCTAAGCAGATGGAAGTGATTTGAGAGAATGATGCAGGTTTAAAGCCTCTGCTTGTAGCCCACTGTTGACTCTGGTTCACAGAATAATCGATATTCGTCCGTAATTCTCCTCGCAGTACTCAATCTACACTTCAGTCGGAAGGGGGGGGGGGGGGGGGAGGGGGGCAGAGCCTGCAGACAAAAGCCACTGGGCTATGAACTCAAAGGTGGACTGTTCTGCATTTCGGCAATTTTCTCCTAAAACTCATCAAAGCTATTGATTGCAAAACACGCCTTCTCTGCGATCTGGGGAAGTCATTGGCAATATGACGACTGATTGGAAATATACTCAGTGATTTGTTTAATGTTATTGTGGTGGAAGACCATTAATATACGGGGAAAATTGACACTGATAACAGACAAATAAAGGAAAACAGCACATTAGGGCATTCTGTATGTTTCAGCCATGAGTCATCCTCTAATGAACCCTCACTAATTCTATTCAGCTTATTGAAGCTTATTAAAAGCAGGGTCATCAATCAATAAATTTAAACGACCCACTTCAGCTTTAATTACCCCAACCCCACCCCACGAGAAAACTACACAAAGTCAGTAGTATGTCGTGCAATGAACAAAAAAGCCCTACAAAGTCACACCCACACACACACACACACACACACACACACATAACAAGCCTGTTGTATGAAAGCATTCAAAATTCCATTCGCACTACAAGTTACAAAGAGAACACACACGTACACGCTTGAGAAGCCAATGCCAAAATCATGCCTTATCAAGATAATCCCGAGCACTGCCACGCAAATGCTTGCCACACATCCACACACGCTTTATCTCCCTAACTTACAACGGATGCAGTCTGTTGATAACTTTTCAAGATACACGAGTCTGCCTACTTCTACAACCATATGTTTTGCGCTTTGCAGGTTAATATTTGTCTTCTTCTTCTGCGTTCATGGGCTGAAACTCCCAAGTTCACTCGTGTTTTTTTGCACGAGTGGGTTGTGTATGACCGTTTTTACCCCGCCGTTTAGGCAGTCATACGCCGCTTTCGGGAAAGCAGGTACTACATTTTTGAAAGAACAGAGATAGGGTAAAAGCACCAAGACACTGATCTGCTGCCACCCCGCCTCCCCACCCCACCCCTCCGTGGCCTCCGTAAGAAGTCTAGCTCAACGTTTTATATGACATGTATAAAAAAAAAAAATTAAAAAAAGATTTTTTAAAAAAGGAAGGGGGGGGGGGGGGTGACACGTTCGACAATTTTCCAAGACGATGTTGGACAATTTTCTTTACTTACTTTACTTTATTTGGTGTTTAACGTCGTTTTCAACCACGAAGGTTATATCGCGACGGGGAAAGGGGGGAGATGGGATAGAGCCACTTGTCAATTGTTTCTTGTTCACAAAAGCACTAACCAAAAATTTGCTCCAGGGGCTTGCAACGTAGTACAATATATTACCTTACTGGGAGAATGCAAGTTTCCAGTACAAAGGACTTAACATTTCTTACATACTGCTTGACTAAAATCTTTACAAAAATTCAAGAAGTATGTAAGAAATGTTAAGTCCTTTGTACTGGAAACTTGCATTCTCCCAGTAAGGTAATATATTGTACTACGTTGCAAGCCCCTGGAGCAAATTTTTGGTTAGTGCTTTTGTGAACAAGAAACAATTGACAAGTGGCTCTATCTGCTTGACTAAAATCTTTACAAAAATTCCTTAGCTCCAGTCACCAACTCATGTCCCAAATAGAAATAGTTTCTGAGAGGACGTAAACTCCCCCTTTTAGTTTACAAAAATTGACTATATTCTATACAAGAAACACTTAACAAGGGTAAAAGGAAAAACAGAATCCGTTAGTCGCCTCTTACGCCATGCTGGGGAGCATCGGGTAAATTCTTCCCCCTAACCCGTGGGGGGTGACAATTTCCTGGCTTCACTGACTCAAAGACGCAGCACTACAAAAGTGCATGACACAATGAGAAAACCTAGCAGCAACATGTGACAACAGGCTCAGCGCTAAGCCAAAAGTGTGCTAATACTCACTATAAACCTGCGTCACTAAACTGTTTTTATTACCGTCGCCCGCCGATTGTTTTTATCTGCCTGTTGTGCAACTTGAGAACCACAGATGCAGTCTTTAAAAGCACAATCCTTCCCGTCAAGACAGTTGGGCTCACCATCTCAGATCTGGCGGCCAGGCTTTTACATGGGATAAGAACATCCCCCCACTTTGACACATACCAACCATCAATATCCGGCCTGCTTTTTGTACACAGAGAGAATTATTTGATGAAATAATTTGGCAGACTGCCACTGGTTTCCGTGGAGACATTAATTCTTACAAAATGCCCATTCTGCACAGAGAGCTGCCCACGCTGTTAACTTCTGGTGTGTATCCCATATGTAGGGGTGGTCTTATCCCATGTAAAAGCCTGGTGAGATATATACTATGAGATGGTGAGTCGAATTGTTTACACGGAAAGGACTGTTCCCAGCTCTCGTGCGTCAAGCTACATAATTATTCACGGACCAAAGTTTTCCGCGAAGAGAGGAGGAGGGTGCTTTATGAGAGGGAAGGAGGAGGGAAAAGAGGATTGAGACGGGCGGATAGGTGTAAGATTAATGGCTATTCCTGTTCTGAATGCATCCGGTTCTACAAACACACACAAACACACACAGAGGGAGAAAAGACGCTGACGGGTGTGGGGTTGGATAAGTAACGTTTAGACGAGCAGACGAAAAGAACTGGTGTCGTCCAACGAAGAAACAAAATAAGGTTTTCTTTAAAACCTGATAAAACTCAGCTACAATGTTATCAACACATCAATGAATCGTACGTCGTTAAAGACCAAATGCGAAATCTTTCCCGTGCTCAATCACACAAACGAAAAATGTATCAAAAAATACATGTACATACAAATGAACCACATCAAAAATAGAACTGTTCAAGAGATTCTACTCAAACGCAATCAAATGAGTTCAGCACTTAGAAACACGTTTCTCAATATAAACATGTCTATAAATCAATTTATAAAGAACAAAAGCTCACACATGCTTGTGAACAAAATAACAGATATATATATATATATATATAAAACCATATCGTAATCTGAGAACACATCAATCCTTTCACACCCTTTAAAGTTTTATTACACAAACATGGCCACCCAATTCGAAAGGCCCACCAAATAGCATGCATTTACTCTAAATTCACGTGAACTAAAGTCACAATATTTGTAATGCCATCATTATTTTATCACATATTTTTTCTCTCTTTATGTTAACAAAAGTAGAAAAAAAGGCGTTTTAGCTGTTAAAATCGCGGCTATTACGCACAAACTGCAGCTGACTCGTAAATTCATAAAGCGACAACAGACTAACTGAATTAGGTATGCATAATATTAATAATACTACGACAGCATCGGCTGAAAGAGAGACATTTTTGCCCAAGCATAATGAAACTTCGTAAGCGAAAAAACGGGCCCGAAGAAGAAGAAACGGGCCCGAAGAAGAAGAAAGGTGGGCTTGAGGGAAGGAAGAGGGAGGTGGAGGGTGTGTGTGGGGGGTTGAAGGTACTAAGCACCTGCCGTTTTTCTTGGCGACTTCATAAGGCGTGATTTTTTCAAAAAAAAGGGGCAGCCTCCGAGGTGGGATCAGTTTCGCACTCTATTTCACTGTGTGGGCCTTCCTTCTGTTTAAAATACACATTGGCACGCACGGACGCACACACACACACACATACATACCCACACCCACACGTACACAAACACACACACACACACATACATACACACACCCACACGTACACAAACACACACACGAAAGAAAGGAAGAGAGATGGTTAGAAACAGGTATGCAGCAAAAACAAAGGATGAAATAAAGAAAAAAAACACCCGAATACTGAAAGAAACAACACTCATTCTTAAATCAAAACACTCTCTCTTCCTCCCCCTTCTCTCTCTCTCTCTCTCTCTCTCTCTCTCTCTCTCTCTCTTCCTCCCCCTTCTCTCTCTCTCTCTCTCTCTCTCTCTCTTCCTCCCCCTTCTCTCTCTCTCTCTCTCTCTCTCTCTCTCTTCCTCCCCCTTCTCTCTCTCCCTCTCTCTCTCTCTCTCTCTCTCTCTCTCTTCCTCCCCCTTCTCTCTCTCTCTCTTCCTCCCCCTTCTCTCTCTCTCTCTCTCTCTCTCTCTTCCTCCCCCTTCTCTCTCTCCCTCTCTCTCTCTCTCTCTCTCTCTCTCTCTCTCTCTCTCTCTCTCTCTCTCTCTCTCTCTCTCTCTCTCTCTCTCTCTCTGTTGACTCACACAAACAAACAAAAACACTCCTCTAACGCGCAAGGCCAACAAATCCCAAAGGCCCGATCAAATAGCTTTCAACCGCCAACAGATTTCGGTGTGGAGAATACATGTCAGTAACTGATCGGAATAAAACAGGATACATGTCTTGCAAGAAAACAAAATAGGATGTTATCAACAGAATGGTGCTCTTCAAATAGAGGCTACCCTATTCCGTTATGGACATTAAAAATACAGTGTAAATAGAAATGTCTGTTGCAATTCACTCTCAAAAATCCCAGCCGCTCCTTAAAATGCTTTCTTAAATTAGAACCATACACACGTAACTACAGGAGTACAGAACAGTCACTATGCTTTAGTTTTATTTGTATTTATAAGCAAATGACACTTTACATTGACGGGAATATAATCCTCCTTTATATTAACTTATATCTCCTACACCTAACAGAAGAAAAAAGTATACAGGCATTAAGAACTTAGATTAGAACAAGACAACAACCAAAACAACCTGTCACTGAATATATCAACACAGTTTTTAATCTTCCTGTTTATTCAATCTAACGATTTTATGGTATAACAGACCGAGATAGACCTAAGTGGATGAAGCTGTCAACAAAAATGCATGCGAACACAATTTATAACAACACGTACTCTATACGTGTTACTCTTTTTTTCCCCTCCTAAACTCCAATTCTTTAATTCTATAATGACTCATGACAAAGTCGGCGAAAAGCGGACATTTATAATGAATAAAACTGTTCTTTAAAAAAACAAAAAAACGCATAACCCCTCCGCTCAAACAGTGCAACGCTAGTTGACAGCAGCACGTGGAAACCGGCACGTGAAATCCTACGCATGCAGAAGTCTGTCCTCATTAAAAGACCGCCATTCCCCTGAGGAAAGACCATCTTGTTTGGCAAATGATGTTGGAAACTGGAAGCAGTACACGCCATCAACACAGCCTATCGGCACAACGTGTGTGAAGTAAAAGTCAATACAAGTAATGAAACGGGCAAAAATAAATATCGATGCATATCGAGGTTTTCGTTAGTATTTTATTTAAAGGGTATGGGAGAAGGACTTGTAGCCATCAATTCATTTGATAGAGAAGAAAAGGTTGGTTTCATCGATTTTTCATCTTTGTCGATGCCATCATCACGAAACGTTCTATGCCAGATAGGATTTTTTCCTGTTGACATATCTCTGCGAACAGTAACCTAGAAATCTAACTCAGAATTTAACCAGTGACAGCTGAAGCAGTTCAAATAAATCCCCTCGGAATAGTAACATCAACTTTTATCGTGCCGACACACAACTTAAGTTACAAGCTTTAATTACATTCCCTTGAGGCAAATTTGACTTCGCTAAGCCGTTTTCAAATCGGACACTGACAAAATCGACTGCAGGGTCTGAATTATGCAAATGGCGATTGTTAGCAGCTGCGCACAACTCACTGAGCTGCACCGGGGGCAGACAAACTAAGGCATAAATTTACAAATGCATCTACGTAATATTATGCAAGTGTGCTCACGAAAAGTAGATCCCAGCAGCTGACTGCAGCTGAATTTGTGGACAAAAATAAATGGATCGCTTTCTTAAAAGTTGACCCCCCCCCGACAAAAACGTCTTCAAACCAAAGGGGGGAAAACCCTTGCACTGCATGTATACATACAATTAACGGGCAAAAATAGTTTGCACTTCATCGGTGAAACTGGAATGACACAATAGACCTTTTCGGTATCTGAGCAGCTCTCGTACAGTTTGGTGTTACATACTTTCAATTCTGGTTAGGTGTCGTTTAAATACGAGCATCACCGCCTCAAGAAAGTGTACACCAGTTTCCATTCAGTGTAAACTCCATAAAATCAATGTCCAGCGTGCAGTGTCTACACGCTTGAGGCCCGGGAAAAGAGAAAGAGGAAAGCTGATAAGTAACTATGTCTGTGTCTGCAGCACGTATGTCTCGAGCCATGGAAACCTTTTAGTTTTAGCCCATCGTCACTGAGTCGACAGAGGTCATTGTCGTTCCCAAGCATCTGCGGAATGCAAAAAATAGCGTCCTTTGTAAACCCTCTTTTTCTTTCTTCCCTCTTTTACCTGTCTTTATCTCCAACTCAACCCCCTCTCTCCCCCCGTTTTCTCTGCTCCTTATATCCTTGGTTGTAATCGATCATAAACTGTTGCACGAATGTGCCATAGTGTGAGTGTGTTCGTACGCGCGCTTGTTGACCCGTTTTTAGTGACTGGTTCATTTAAGTGTGTGTATTATTTCATTATTGGCTTGCCTGTAAGCAGTTTGGGGGCATTTTCAAGCATGGGCCTCTTGCTCCTTCTATAGGTCCTATAAAATGTGTTGAGGTTTTTTAATGTGCTTTCCCGCTTTAAATTTTTTTATTTTTTTTTAGCTCGTCATCATCATCATTATCATCATCATCATCATCATCATCATCATCATCATCATCATCAGCATCATCATCATCGCACTGTCATTCTAACATAAATTACTGTCACATTATTATTAAGTTATTATGAAGTAACCATAATCATATTACTCCTTCCAAACACCACAACAAACAGTTCGACATCTTTCCATTATTTGACACAAATGCACTCTATAGTTTCTGGGCCAGTTTTGCAATGCTAAAAAGCAAGCCGTGTAACGGGCCAACTGGGCGGGCTTTTAGCGGTCAATTCGTGTTAGGCGAATGATTGCCCACACAACACGGCACAGAGGGGAGGGGGAGGCTAAAGGCCACGCTACACACACCGGTTTTGAGGCGGCACGAAGGCATGTCAGTGTGTGTTTGTTGTGCGGACGCCACCGGCCGCCATCCTCTCTGTGGCTGACTGACATCTATCACACAAGAAACATGTTACTCTAACAATCTTCCCCCCTCTGCGTTTTTTGTTCAGGGTTAAAACACGACAAGTCGACTGCCATTTCTTGTCCGTCTGCAAATATAAGGGTTAAACGAAACGGTACAGTCGAGTGGCATTTCTTTGCCGCCTGCAGGAGTTGCATTTTCACTTAAAAGAGGTGTGTGTCACGCAGTCCTTTGAAAGTATAGTGCAAATGTGCACTGACATCGCTCATTTGACACTAACGGTCGGACACTAGCGTGAAACAAACCCTCTTGGATATCGGTTGTTCGGGGTCAAATCGCAACAAGTCGACTGCCATTTCTTTTCCCACAACCGGAGTGGCATTTTCACTGAAGGGTGCGTTTGTGCACAGGTCACGTAGTCCGTTGATAGAAGTATTGCAAAATAATGTACGCTAAAACTAAAGGCTGGGCATTGTGTGGTGTGACTAATAAAACCCCACAGGAATATCGGTGCATGAATCATACTCAGAGGCTGCCCTGCATACATCACTGATAAATGATGTGTTAGTTTGTATATTGTGCATCTTCAGATTATGTGAAGAAAATTCACAACCCAAATCACAGAGACACACATATTTTCTCTATTTGCCTCTTTCTTTTCCCCTCCTCTGCAACCTTCGCGCATCTGAACCTGTCTCAACCCCACCCCGCCCTCCAATCCCCTCTTTGACACACTCACGTGTCAATTTCCAATTAGTTATGCCTCAATCGTACATTTCAATTCTACTTTATTTCTTCCACACTGTAGCAGAAATAAAATACAGTCACACAAGAAAAGGAGGACGTGCGCACAATAACAAACACTGTTTACTGGCAAGTCCCCAGCAAATGATATTTATCCTTGACCCTACTTGAAAGGCAAACATAGCCAACAGAAAACATGCGAAGTAGTCATCGAGTGTTATCTCAAACACTGCACACACAGACACACACAAAGCAATGAAAAGAGGGAATCAGTTTTTGCGATAAAATCCCTCACGCGAGTTAGCCACGGAGTTCATTCCATTTACTTTGTCCATGTTTCTGACCTGAGGCTAAATGGGTTTTGATACTTGAAAGATTTGGACACTGGTTGTTATTGTTGTTATTGTTAGAGTTGTTGTTGTTGTTGTTGGGGAGGGGAATGTATCCATCTGACACATTACATTCAACAGATGTTGGTCTTTGTCTTATTGCGTGTTGTTTTTTTAAAGTGTTTTTTTTAACAATACTTACTGCAAGTTCTTCTGACTTATTCCAGTGTGAGGAGCAGGACTGGAGCAACTAGCTTGACGTGATATGTAGTATCAAATGCCAACAAAAGCGTTTTGAAAGAATAAATGACCGCGTTGCACGCAAGTCGACACCGAACGCCGATTGCTCCCTGCGCGTCTATATACAGAGGAAATAGGGAAAGACAGGAGTACGTTCGGTAAGGAAACACAATAAACGCAAAAGGAAAATAATTGTTTTTCTATCCCTTTCCGACTGACCTCGTTAAATTTTAACTCAGTGTATGAAAAGGCATTTACACCCAGCGCTGATTACTCAACACGCGTGCGGTCACAAAAGAGGAAAAGACGGCAACACGTTCAGTTTGAAATAATGTACACGCCAAAGACAACAAACAATACTTTTCTATAACTTTTCGAATGACATCGTCAGATTTTTGCTCAGTGCATGAAAAGGTTTTATTTTCCTTCCGAGCATCTTGAAAACAAACGGAATCACTACAGCGCTTACGTAAATAATTCATGGCCCAACGACTGGGTGGCCGAGTGGTAACGCACTTGCGCTTAAAAGCGAGAGGTTGCGAGTTCGACCCTGGGTCAGGGCGTTAGCAATTTTCTCCTCCCTTTCCTAACCTAGGTGGTGGGTTCAAGTGCTAGTCTTTCGGATGAGACGAAAAACCGAGGTCCCTTCGTGTACACTACATTGGGGTGTGCACGTTAAAGATCCCACGATTGAAAAAAGGGTCTTTCCTGGCAAAAATTGTGTAGGCATAGATAAAAATGTCCACCAAAATACCCGTGTGACTTGGAATAATAGGCCGTGAAAAGTAGGATATGCGCCGAAATGGCTGCGATCTGCTGGCCGATGTGAATGCGTGATGTACTGTGTAAAAAAATTCCATCTCACACGGCATAAATAAATTCCTGCGCCTTGAATATGTGCGCGATATAAATTGCATAAAATAAAAAATAAATAAAAAAAAATATAAAAAAAATCCCTGCGCTTAGAACTGTACCCACGGAATACGCGCGATATAAGCCTCATATTGATTGATTGATTGATTGATTGATGATTTATCATATGATTTATTTCCAAAATGAAACTTCAGCCGGTGACACAAAGGAAGCATGCCAAGACAATGGATGGAGGAGGACACGCCTATCATTGTTGCTTTCTCAGAACACGACCTTCGACCCAGGAGGGGGGACAAAATGCCAACGTCACTGACATCAGTTGTGGATTTCATACTCATTATACAGAGCAGGGTCGCAAACGTGATTTACCAATTGATTCACTGATCTAAACAACAACCCCCCCCCCCTCCCCCCTTCCTTTTGACATAGAAATAGGACTTGCCTCAGGGAATAATTTCATGCAACCTCGGAAATTCCAGTGTGAATCAAAGCCCTTACATAATACATAGCTTACCCAAATTTCGGCATGCTTCAGGATCCATATATATCATCTATATATATATATGCCAAAGAACCTAATGAAAAAAAATGTTGGCAGGTCAGTCATTATCTTAAAATCCACTCAGGAATCTTTCCGCTTATAGTCAGTGCTGGCCGATGTGGATGCGTGATGTACTGTGTAAAAAAATTCCATCTCACACGGCATAAATAAATTCCTGCGCCTTGAATATTTGCGCGATATAAATTGCATAAAAAAATTAAAAATATAAAAAAAATTTAAAAAAATCCCTGCGCTTAGAACTGTACCCACGGAATACGCGCGATATAAGCCTCATATTGATTGATTGATTGATTGATGCCAAACATCCGCATATTATACTGATTAGAAAAACACATCTTCTTGGGTCTTTCAACAACACGCTTAAGCTCTGTGTTAAAATATACGGACAAAGCTTGGGCTTATCAAACTATAAATTGCAGAACACAAATGTACCAACAAATGTCTCATAAATGTGACCTTATGTTCATCCTATCCCTCCTTTAATCGTGGTTGTGGTGTCAACTTCCCACTGTTGAATCGATGTGCAATTCCCTCCACAACACACACACACACACACACACACACACACACACACACACACACACACACACACACACACACACACACACTAAGTATGCACTACGGTACCACTACCAGTATATGGCAAAATTATAAACCCGTGCAGCTCCTGACCAATCAAAATAGACCAGTTGCATGAATAATTCAGGAAACACATTTGCTGATTCTGATTATCAAAGATATCTTCAAAACAAAGGCAACTAAGCCGGTCCCAAACGAGCACCAATGACTGTCACACTAACTTTTTCCCAAAAAAATCCAAAACGTCAACGCCCTGATTAAACGAAACAAGAAAGACAACACAAATAACAGTCCGGCCTATGACAAATGAAATCATAATCATTCAGCACAAACTGCTCGGTAGAATGGAAATAAAACACTAAAAAGACATATATAAATAACTCTTCCCGTCATATTCTAAATGTGGCATGGCGAATATCGCGCAGCGAGCATGACAATAGGCAGACAATATGATTTATTTCCAAAATGAAACTTTAGCCGGCGACACAAAGGAAGCATGCCAAGACAATGGATGGAGGAGGACACGCCTATCATTGTTGCTTTCTCAGAACACGACCTTCGACCCAGGAGGGGGGACAAAATGCCAACGTCACTGACACCAGTTGTGGATTTCATACTCATTATACAGAGCAGGGTCGCAAACGTGATTTACCAATTGATTCACTGATCTAAACAACAACCCCCCCCCCCTCCCCCCTTCCTTTTAACATAGAAATAGGACTTGCCTCAGGGAATAATTTCATGCAACCTCGGAAATTCCAGTGTGAATCAAAGCCCTTACATAATACATAGCTTACCCAAATTTCGGCATGCTTCAGGATCCATATATATCATCTATATATATGCCAAAGAACCTAATGAAAAAAATGTTGGCAGGTCAGTCATTATCTTAAAATCCACTCAGTAATCTTTCCGCTTATAGTCAGTGCACCTTTAAAAAAAAGCGATGGGAGTTTTAATTTAAAGCATGTAATGAACACCCTGCGCACTTTCTCCTGCCTAATATGCCAGAAAACGGTCCCCAAAATAAATCTCCAGACAGACTGTCCTCCATTACTGAGCTACCCCCTTGTAGTGGGCACCGCTGATATTTTGGCTAAAATCTATCGATACAAACACAGCGAGAAGACAGTGCCGCGAGGAAAGAGACAAGAAACCGAGAGGATCATCGGGTGCTACCGTGTGAGGAGGAGGAGGAGGGGGGGGGGGGGGTACTGGTTAGAAAGGAGGGACAACCCTTTGCACCACTAAGCCCATCAAGTAAAGCTGGCAGGCAGTGTATTGATTTGTCCTGTAGTCGATCAAGGGGGAAGACAATTTGTTATTTGCCTCAATCGCCTGCCACCAGAATATGTGATGACCCAATCTGATTCCTTCTGGCAAAAACTTGTGAGTCGATATGGTTCTGTCACATCATGCGTGAATTTGAAACATTAAAAAATAAATAAAAGGAAGCAAACAAGATGTCCTCTATTAGTTTTAATGGCTAAAAGTGTACGTTCTTTCTCTTTGTCTACTTTTTGTTTTTATCAGTTTGTTTTTCAACGTCATGGTTACTTTCCCCTGCTGAGAATGAATTTATATTCCCAACCACCCCCCTCTCCCACCCTCCCCTCATACTAGCAAAAATCAATGACACCGAAGTTGATGTAAACAGCTTGACAACTGCCAGTAAAAGAGACACACTAGAAACGAAAATATCGATCCAATTCAAATCCTTCAATGCCCAGCCACTAAATCTTGCAGCGTTCCACATCTGCTTTCAATATCATCATCGTTTTATGCCATGTATCACTCCACAGCATGACGTCAGCAAACTAAGAATATGGATGCAAAAATATCATAAAAACATAAGCATGTTCCTTGTGGCAGAAAACATAGGATGTTCAGAGGCACACGTGAATATAAGAAGAGAACAAAAAAACAAAAAAACACACGCATGTATTATTCAACAGCAAGAACATGGCTATGATCAGAACATAAGCAAACTCCTTGCGGCACAGAGCATACTAAACATGGTCAGACGCACGCGGGAATACAGGAAGAGATGGATAAAAAAAACACACACGCGTGAATAAAGAGCTAGAGAAAAAACAAAAATGCGTGATAACAGGAAGGGTTCAAGAAAAACACGCGTTAGAATAAAAAAAAATTAAAAAAATTATAAACACGTGAATAAACGAAGAGCTAGAGAAATACAAAATAAAACAAACATGCTTGATCGTGAATAAAGGACGAGCTTGAGAAAAACAAACACGGGTGAATAAAGAAAGAGGGACAACAATCAAATTACAGTTTCACTGGCGAATAAATATGGAAGCCTAACGGCTGATCGATCGCAGCCAAAGAAGAGCTGTTCATGCCGGCAGCGCCTGGGGTTTGTTAAATAATCAATGAGCTGTAGCTAAAAGTAAAAGCATGCGTGCACGCAGCTCTTTGATATGCTATCACATACATCAGGAGTTTCAAATACACGCCAGCAATCAAGCACGACAAACTCGGAACACTGGAGTAAAATGACCAGTTTGAAATGTACTTAGCGTCTTCCGTCTTCAATTATACAATAGATTTCAACAAGGGTTCATGAAAGCTGAAAATCGTGGCTTGCTATAGAGTTAAGTGGGAAACAAATACTGATAAATCGATTTTCCCCCTAACATTATAAACGGCATCTTATTAGTCTTTGTGTCGTAGGCCCTTAAAACACACCTGTGCTCTGATCACTTCTGCTGCGCTTTCATTACTTTTATATCACAGTGATCAATACTGAAAAATGTTTATTCGTTAAAAGTACGAACACAGCTGTTGATGGTGTATTTGTCCAAAACAATGTCTGGTGTATTTGTCCACAATTATTTCTGGTCTTGTTAGTATGCCCTCCCCCCTCCATCATCCCACCTCGCCGGCATTCCCTGTACCCCACAACCGTATTTTTCAACACAAGCATGTTTTTGCTGTTATCAGGCGCACTGGCACATAATTCTGTTGACCTCGCATCCCGGATCGGGATGAGCTATCAAACCACGCTCCTGTCATGTTGTCTTTTGCAAAAGCGACTGAGTGTTGTTAGTGGAGGAAGTGTATGAGGAGGGGGGGGGGGGGGGGTGGTAAGAGGAGAAAAAACAGATGAGTAAAAAAAAAGGGGGGGGGGGAGTGTTAGGGTGTGTGTGGGATAGGGATGACAGAAGAAGGAAGCGAGTGAAAGAAAGGTGGGGGTATTGGGGGAGAACAGAAGAAAGTGAGTGAAGGAAAAGCGTTGGGTGAGAGAACAAAAGACTTTAAGAAAGTGAGTGGAAGGGGGGGGGCAGACGAAGTGAGTGGCTGATGGAGACAAAATGGAGTGAGAAAGAGAGAGAGAGAGAGAGAGAGAGAGAGAGGGGGGGGGGGGGGCGAAGAAGAAAGGACAGAAGTAGAAAGTGAGAGAAGGAAATCAGGGGGACTGGTGGGATTAGTCAACATGCCGGTAGAACGGTGCAGGTAATCACTCCAAGCCTGCCTTGCTGTTCCATGTTTTAGCCACCGGCTGACGCTCTGTGTCAGTTCACTCAGACACAAGCCACTGCCACGAACACACACACGTGCTGAGCCAGTCCGCTAGCCCCCTAGATTTCTTTGTGGGGAATGAGGGTGTGGGGGAGATATTAAAAAAAAATTACAAGTAAAATAAATGGAGAAAAATAAAAAATAAATAACGGTGAGATATTAATCATAATCTGGCTCTTATTAATTATGAGGGTTCCCCTTCACACTATCAGATAACAACCCACCCCCTCCCCCCGAAATGTTTCATTTTATGTCATTTTACATTACTTCAACAATCCAAAAAAGCATAAATTTGCCACTGCAACAACCGCTTGTACATTGTTCACTTTTACAACAGACACAACACATTCCTAAAAGGCCGCCATAACCCCGTCCGCTTCGTTCTGTTTAAAATTCGAACTGCATTCATGAACTATAGAGACAGAGCTGTGCACGTGCCTTGCTACAGCTGAGACCGGAAAATAACGATCCTTCAATGACGCTCTTTTTACTTCCCGAGTCCAAATCTCTCTCGCCCTCTGCATGTGTACTACAGCTTTAGCGGTGGAAGAGGTCTGTGTATAAATAGCCCCATTATGTCTGCCAAGCCTCACCCTCAACCCCCCATGACACCGACCCCGCTCCTTTCCCCCTTGCATTATATAGTTCCCCGGCGATAAGACCAGTTCAGATTATATTTCACAGCTGCAATAAAACTGCCAGCTACCATTCCAAGATCAAAGACAAGCAAACTGAATATTTACACAATTTGCCAAAAATTGCTATTTAGCTGTCACGAACATTCGAACAATGTGATTATTAATATATATATACTGTAAGAGACGAAATTAAGAAGGAAAAAATATTGGAGAAAACAAGAAAACCACGCTGTTGGTAGTCTAGTACATGTATCGACGTAGTTTGCTGTAGTTTAGCAAAACTACGTCGATGTTTTATTCGCTCTCCTGTGCCAACTGCCATGAGCCAAACTGGCAAACAGAACACAGAATAAAACAGGCGTAGGAGAGTTAGTAACTTAGTACAGGAGGATGCTTGCCTATCAGATAAACACGTTACAGTTGGCTAGCCACGGGTCAAGCTGACTTCCCAAATGTTGAGCTGACCACCGGACAAAGACTCAAACTGGACACTGGTGAAAATTGAAGACCAGCTAGCTATTCACAGTCATATTTCGTTAAATATGGAATGGCTAATGTTATTTTCGCCTACTAATCGATACTAGCAAACACCTTCTACAACCCGATGTGCGTGAGCGAGGGTCTGTTTAGCTACTTGGAACTTTCTTTCTTTGTTTGGTGTTTAACGTCGTTTTCAACCACGAAGGTTATATCGCGACGGGGGAAGGGGGAAGATGGGATAGAGCCACTTGTCAATTGTTTCTTGTTCACAAAAGCACTAATCAAAAATTTGCTCCAGGGGCTTGCAACGTAGTACAATATATTACCTTACTGGGAGAATGCAAGTTTCCAGTACAAAGGACTTAACATTTCGTACATACTGCTTGACTAAAATCTTTACAAACATTGACTATATTCTATACAAGAAACACTTAACAAGGGAAACACTTAACAAGGGTACAAAAAAAGGAGAAACATAATCCGTTAGTCGCCTCTTACGACATGCTGGGGAGCATCGGGTAAATTCAGGGCCAGACCCAGGGGGGGGTTCCAGGGGTTCCGGAACCCCACCCCTGGAAAAAGCATGTACCTTGCTTTGAGTGTGTTTTGTTTTTTTTAAATAAATTTTGTGTGTGCTGCTCTTAACCCTCAAAACAAGGCCCAGAATGCACCAGATTTTAACCGTTTTTCAAACATTTTCCGGGGGAGCATGCCCCCGGACCCCCCTAGTTCGCGCACCTGCTTTGCAGGCGCGCGCTTGTGGCTTCGCCACTTCGCCAAAAAAGGAGGAACCCCCCCCTTACAACTCATTTGGTCCGGCCCTGTAAATTCTTTCTCGTCCCAACTAATATGGGACCTCCTCCTAACCCGCAGGGGGTAGCTACTTGGAACACATAGCGTCATTGATTATGTATTACAGCAGAAACACTATGATGAGAGAACAGACCATGAGCTAAGATTAAAATAAAAACTAGATTGACAATTTTTTCCCGTGACATTTTCTTTTCTTCTCACAACATACACACAAGGAACTTAGTCGATAAATATCGACAGGGGGCGGACAAATGGTTTACATGTGAAATGTGTGTATATGGGTGTGGTTCTGAAACAAACAAACCATGTGAACCCCCCCATCCCACCGCTCGCGGGCTGAACGACTGACGTCACATGTCGCTTCGGTCTTTTCCTGAGAAGAACACCGCGTGTACATAATACACAATTCGATCGCGTAGCACTGCCAATGCACATTTTCGCAACGAAAACCGTGCTACTGTTTCTTGTGTGTTAAATCTGAAAGCAATATAAGTGAACGAACAATTGAAAACTGATATCACGTTACTAAACTCCCAAAAGTAATAAATTACTTCTGACTGCGGTACACAATACGGCAGTCACCTCTGCGAATGCTGTCGAAGAATCTAACCGAAAGTAAACATTCTGGGAATCTACGCGCATCGGCCTTGACGCAAGTTCAATACTTAGCCAATGAGCGCGCCGCGGCGAAGTTGGCCGCTGTAAGTCTCGCAGCGCTGGCTGGCTGAGCGAGTTGCGTGTCCATCCTTTTTTGGTCCAAGCCGCACCGTAGAACAGATTAGTAGGTGCTTGATTTTGGTATTTTGATTTTACATAACATTAAACCTTTCTTGGGGTTCATGGTCATGGCAACAGCCATAATAATATTATATCATGTATAATATTACATTTCAGCATATTTGAATTACATGTCATCATACCAAACTGTCATACATTTTTATTCCTACATCATTCTGATTGATCACAACCAAACCTACTATCAGTGGACACATCCAAATGTAAGCGCCTGTTCTTGACAACTTTTAATCGATCTAAAAATAGCAACTTGCTGGGCCCTCTGCCGCCAACAGACACTGTTTGGCCTGTAGGTAAAATGTACAATGTATTTTCTGATTTGTGCACAAAAGCTTTATTTCTTTTTTCTTTTTTTTAACATAACAATGTTTAATGTCACTGTATGTTTAAAAGACCATGGTCATATTTGTAAAATAAATGTTAAATTAGAAAATAAATAACATTTTGGTTCATGATTTTTCCTACACCTGTGCTAAAAATAAGAAATAAAAATGTCGGGTATATAAGTCACTCAAATACAGCTAGGTATGAATGGCTCGGTTTGAGTTTGTTGCAGTTGACCCTGCACAATGCGACATATCATGTTTTTGTTGAACAATTTTGACGTCACCCCTCCCATAGGGTGACGTATTTCACAACTTCCTGTGTTACACAAACTCTGTGATGACCAATTTTGACGTCACCCCTCCCATAGGGTGACGGATTTCACAACTTTCTACAGATGAACAATGTTGCCTTCACCCCTCCCATAGGGTGACGGATGTCACAACTTCCTGTGTACACAAACTGATGACGTATTTCACAACAAAATGGCGCTGCCCATGGTCAACCTCTAAACTATCCGTATAGAATGGGGGCGTCCTCGCCCCCATAATGATACAGGCGATAATGCATCACTAATTTACTCAATAGATACAGCCAACACAGGTTACAGAACTTAAAAGTACACAAAAAAGGGTTTTAAACTCAACTGTCCAAATACCTCCCCGAAGCTAACATTAACAAAAGAGATTATGCAAAGCTATAAGGTGGTTGTAAAGTAAACTCATTGTAATGTCAAGCAAGATCTGAGGAGGGTGTGAGGTGACAGATTTAGCGAACCCAGAAACCTAGGCCTAGAGTGTGAGGATAATAGTCGTAACAGCAGGCAGGCCGTGTGCCTATTCCCTGTTTATGTGTGTTGCCGGACTGTTCTTTGTTAGCCAGAGCTGGGAGTGAGCAGAGTGGATAGATTAATTTGTGGACACACGCTCACACACACACTCACACACACACAATGTTCTGTCCGTTCGTCCTATCGATAAGGAGTCAGCAACAACCAAGTGGGACTGATGTAATTTTATTCTCTTGATTGTAACGGGAAGTGTTAATTGCACGTTTACGCTTGTGTGTACCAGATCGCAGTGGAAAAGTTACTGTGTGTGTACTCTGTAAATAATAATAAACAAATGAAGAATTTCGCCTTTTTTTCTCTTTTTTTCTAACCTAAAAATAGTTGTAATAATAGTGTAATAAACAGATGAACAAATACTCCCCAAAATGGGGTTTTTCCTCTTAATTTTTAAAACTTAAAAGATGCAAATGTATGAGGATCATTATTCGTTTTGTATTTATTTGGTTGTGCGTGGTGTGTTTGTACTGTGGCAGCTGTTACCAGTAATTCCTTTAAGGTTTTACATCATCAGAATTTTTAAAGAAAAATGTCATAGCTGAAACACATTCAACACAAACAATTCAATTTACCCAAGGCATACAATCTATAAGTGCTAGGTACACAACACAGACAGGTTCCTAATTGAAAGATTATATTCTTTCATATCATTTCCCTCATGCACATAATACCAACGAAAACATTCTATTGTAAGCCAACACATTCAGCAGGCAAGTATGCTCAACAAATGTGTCATATTCAGCAGTCACTTGACCTTTTCCTGATAGATAGTGGCACACTATTTACCATAAAGCCAGTAACAGCACACATGCTCCCAGTTTAACATTTATTCTATTCACCAATCTTCCTGATGTAAAGAAAAAACTGAGTGTGCTTTAAAATCCGCTTTTGTGTCTGTTATAAAACAATTGTAAGTCAGGTTACTGTTGAAAATGAAAGCTCATCAAAAGTGTCAGTCACCCACTGTTATGTAAAGTGTTATTTTGGTGTGTCTCTTTCTGTGTTTGTTTGTTTGCTTTTTATACTGTTCTTCACCACAAGGTCTCAATTTCTTATCCCCCACCCCCTTATGTTTTGTTTGCTTCTTTTAATTCTTTGACTCTTCTCTGAGCTCTGTAACTTTTCCCCCAACTGCATTGCATTACAAAGGCTATTGTCTAATAATTAAGGTCTACTTTTCTCTTTGCAAGTCGACATTTTGTGTGTGTATACACAGCTGGTCATGAAAAGATAATGTTGGGTGGTAAGAGTGGTGAAGGGGGGGGGGGTGGGAGTGGGGTAACAGTCACATTAGTAGTCATTACACAGGTTTTACAAATATTTAAAACTAAAAGTCATTTCTTTACTAAAAGCATGCAATTCCCTATCACAGTATCAGAGCATTTTTGTGTATTTATTTTTTTGTTTCTAGGTTTCAGGAGCTAGAAAAGGAAGGGGAAAGAAGTAGAGTTATTTTCATGGTTTTATAACATCACATTCTTGCAATGATCAAAGGTGAAGGTATTCACAAAAACAAAGGCTGAGATACTGCACCCATTCATATCCACACAGCTAGATCCAATATACTGGGATAGTCAGAGAGGAAAGAGAAACATGATTTGGCAAGCTAAGCAAGCACTAAACTTAGACTCTCCTGTGGTGGGAAAAGAAAAGGCCTGTTGTAATCTTAGAAGTTCTATGTAACACTAACAGTCTCAACAAGCTGAAAGGCTAACCTCTAACTGACAGTGACAGTCAAGCTGATGGACTAACCGATAAAATATGTGACAGTTATTGTACAATCCCATATCATTTCGCTTTATCAAGGCTTCCAAAAGAGTGAATAAGAGTCATACAATAATACATGCACACCATAATCGATTATTTCCTTTAAAGTTCTTCAAGCAAGTTTCATTTCTTGTGTGATAAAACATAACTATTTTTATTTTATTGCATTTTCTGGTTTGGGGATGTTGCCGTGCAGCAAAGTACATGTACAAGAAGTATGACTTTGAGCTCTACATGAGTGATAACAATGAATTATTCATATATTAATCACTATCAGTGAACGCCATTCTCAATGTTTCTGAATCAGTGATCCTTATTAGTTTGTATTTTTAGTTACATTTTCAAGATTTTCAAACACATATTTTCTAAAACTGGGACACATGTAAAACAATCCATGGAAACAATCAGTGTTTGGATAAAACTCAGCAATGTAGCTGCTCTCATAAGCATCAATTTTACAGTATTTTTAGCCGTGATAGTCTGATCTGCAGTGTGCGAAATGACATCCCTTTGAGTCATCACAGACTGAACGCAGAGCCCCCACATGTCTGTGAAAAGATGTTATTCACGCTCTGGCAGACACACCACAAGAATGGACTATCCTTTTCCTGGGTAAAAAGGTATAATTTACGTCAGACCCTTGAAGACCTAGTAAATTCTCAATAAATGCATGGACAATACTAATTACTATCGCAGGGTTTTAGGTTTTTGTTGCTTTTGATTTTATTTTTAAATCCTAGCTACTACTAGACACCACTCTTCCCTTCCAACACACACCCTCATTCCACACCACAGCCCCCCCCCCCCCCCCCCCCCACCCCAGGACATCACCCATCCCCATCTTTTTTTTGTGTGGTCTCCTCCAAATCCAAGAGAACAAAGTTCTATTCACAAATCAATAACCGAATCAGCTGTGGCTGAAAAGGTCAGACTGGTTTCAATATTATTCAAATGAGATGAGACTTGCCGGGTCAAACGAAACTGATATCCTGTGTTACTCACAGTCACACTGTATGCAGGCAAAAACGTTCCTCTTGAGCAGTCAACAACAAAAAACAAGGTCACAGTTTTTCATGTTATTATTTGAGGGGAAAGGGAGGTGGGTGGAACTGGTAAATTTGGAGGAAGGGGTGGGTTGGGGTTAAACTGCACTATCTCATCAGGATGAATAATTTACCAAAACATTGCCCATTAGGTTAGCTCATCAGTATCTACGCTATTCATTGCAAAACTGATGCGCCTGAAGTAATAATAAACCCTGAGGTTTAGAGCCTGCGATATGGCCAGCACCAGCTAACGGTGGAAGCTGTGCGTGTGTGCAGATAAATGGGCCAGAGAAAAGCAGCAGGAGTGAGTGTGGGTCGTACAGGGAGCCATTGAAACACAGACACCAAAGCGCGTTCAACTGCCCCCCAGCCAAGGCCGCAAAGCCGTAAACCGCATTTGCATAGCTGGTCCTCTTTCCTGCATGCGTTTACTCAGAGTATCTTGCTGTTTCTTGCCACCCTCTCCCAATTTCGCCTTTTTAGAATAGTAATCAGTGTCTATGTAACGATGCGCCAACAGCCCTGTGACTTTCAAATCAATACAGGCTTGTTTCATGTAGTTCAGAACAGAATATTTTTTCATTGAGCCTGAAAGGTTTTATCAACAGGCTATTTCACACCAGGAAAAAGACATATAATATGTACAAAAGGGTAACCTTGTTGACTACAACCAGGATAACTTTCATGACCTGCTGGTTTCAAACATCAATATTCACGACAGTTAGTGAGTTACAGCCCTGCAAGGATCAATTCCTGAAGGAAATAAAAGGTCTTATCCACATGGCTGCTAAAATCTTGACAAATCTTAACTAGCGTCTTGAGGCTTTTTGGCCTTTCACCAATCAATAAATCACGCACTTTTTTTTTAACATCCATCTTATTGATGGTTATACACACAGCAATTTTGTAATGAATAACTAAGTGTGAGAATGTAAAAGCCACTCCTTCATGAACTACTTTAGCAGCATTACATTATATCCTGTTGAGGGACTTGAAATGCATACAGGCATGTACAGCTCTGAGAATGCACTCAGTAACAAGACAGCAAAATGAGTGTGTGTACTACAGCTGTTCAACCCTTATCAGATTACTTTATACTGATCTGAATTTCCTTGCCCCAGCCTAAGGGAACTATACCCTCAATATACTTTTACCAGGACACAAAGAGTCACACATATCAGGAAAAGATGAGTGCAGACAGAAAATTAACAACCACATTTATTTTAACAGTGAAAATGTAAATAAATGTAGCCTATGTATTTAATACATCTTACAAAATGCTTGGTGGAAATCTTCCTTTGAGACAGACTGAGCTTCTGCTTTATTAATCCATATCTGTGGCAAATTATATATGCAATGCTCTTTCTCTTAAATTATTCAGTTTTTCTCACAACTACAAAGTGATAAATGTTTGAAATCGTACTGTCACATAATTCAGGGTTATGACATCTTGTAAGCAGTCTGAATTTGTCCTGACACTTGTGTAAACCATGCTGGCACACATTTCCTACAAGATGACTTTGTCAACAAAAATATGCTGACCTACTTTAAAGAGTTCCGAGTTAGCTTTCCTCGGTGTACACACCAATGCTAGATAAAGGATTTATTTTTCCTTTGCTTTTACTAGTTTTAGTACAGAAATGTCATGGTTCACATCAGTTTTTAACACTTTACTGAATGAAAAGATCACACATCTTTCTTTGGAACTACACTGATTGATTGTGACCTTACACTTGTGGTTACAGTTTTCTGTGTGTTGTTTTTTTTTTTTTTGTACACTGTTTTTTTTGTGCTAATCGTCAACTTCTTATCATTGTGTGAAATGATCAGTTCAACTTTAAATAATGTTGTGTGCACATGTATAAGCTTGGACAAATTTACGTTATGTAACAGCCAGCTGTCTCAATTAAATATATATAATTGATAAATATTTAAATTGTAGGGATGAAAAATCTACCGAGCTTTATCACATAACTATCATTCCAAACACTGAATAACTTCAACAGGCAAATTAAGGCCCTTCAAAAAAAATCATAAGAACAGCTGTATAACTATAAACTTACTATGTATAATACATGTCCTTGTTGAAAGGGGTCAGTGATATAATAAAGTGATGCTAAGTAACCCTGCATAAATAAACCATGCTTGTGTTTGTAAAGTTCTACCACCCCCCCAAAAAAAAATCTCAACACAATGCGTGAAAAGGCAGACTAGGTCCCACTCCCCCGGCCCTTTCAGCTGTCTGTCAACAGGGAGCCAAGTAAACAAATGAAACACATTTGCTGGCTCACGTTATACGCCATCGGGAGTTAATAGGCCTCGTTTCTCTAGTACAGTACACACAAATACTTGGGTCTTGTACGGTCTCACCCATCAGCTCAACCGCTGAACCAAACCACACGCACTCTTTCTCTCTCCATCCCACTCGCACACCCCTGCTTGTGACTCCTCTTCGCTCAACCTGTCAGAGCGGCATATCACGCGCAATCGATAAATCTGTCCTGCAATACATTTCAAACAGCAACAAATAAATACTACAAATGAAACAAAACTTACATCTCCAAAAGCAGATTCGTCAATAAGTCCTCCAGGAGTGTCCCGAGGTTGGAAGTACAATCTGACGCTTGCTAACAGTTGGTTTGTTCCTTTTTCCTCCCAAAGCAGTTGAATTTCCCCGATGCACACAGGAAATTCGTCTAATATTTTCAAAAAGAAAAATTCTCCCAGCGATAGAATGTGCGTTTTCCCATTGTCCACAAATTTAAAAGCCTTGTAGAAGGTGTACGGCCCATGAGATCCGCAAGGTGCACCGATAAACTGAAAGAAAGACATATCTTTTGTTACCATTGCTATTCTTCTCCATCGGCACGCATGTGAACACACTGAGTCAAGTCTAGCAGCAATCTGATAATCGACACTTCAACATCTAGGTCACACGTTCAATAAATATTCAGCTCAAATCAACCTATGTTTACACAAAATTTCAACAAAATAAACGCAGATAATGACTTAGAGCGTACTGCAAAAATATCGCAATAAATTACCTGAGCTTGGATTGAATCCATCCTTGAAATCTCACAAAAACAACCGAAACGACGACATCAGAAACTTCGACAAATACTTTTCATTTGGTCCCGTAATTAGACCTTGTGACGTCGACCTCATTATCATAATCCATTCATAAATATCAATTCAATTTATCTTCGGCTAAACAATGTGGAATTAAAACTCCAAAACGTAGAAAAAATCGTCAGTGATGTTATGTTTAAAATGGTTCGTTTTAAAATGGATGAAAATAGTTTTATTCACCGCAACCGTATACGTTAATGCGGCTAAGAAACACCGGAAGAGAACTCTACTTACGTTCTCGTGATGAAGTGAAGAAGCAGACGACATTTTTTGCGTTCAGAAGTCATGAAGTTGTGAATTGCTGGAGACTGATTTTATACACATAGAGGTAACTTAAAACATATGACTGTATTGAGCTCTTATGGGTATTCCTGATGCGCATCCTCAGCAGAGCAGTGCTATTTTATTGCCTACTTTCTCTTCCAGTGCAAAGCAAGTGCTCAGTCTACGGTCATGTTTTCCTCTGAGTTGGGCAATGAATGGGTGGTATGTTATTGTTAACGAACGTCTGAATTTGTCAGCATCCCACACCTATTTTTTTTCACGAAAATCACTTCAGTATGCTGTCATAAATACTGTGTAAGTATGAATCTTTTGCAAAGTTGGTTGGTTTTGTTCCGACAGCATTTCCATCACAACCAACTTACCAAGTAAAGCTGATGGGGTCTATGTCGACCAAAAGAGCGGGATTCCCTGTAGGTGGAGTTCCTGTAGGTGGATTCCCTGTATACAGGGAATACCACAGGGTGTAGTTCCTGTAGCGTTTCGCTGATATCTCTTAAAGTCACGTGATGCTTAGCGACATCGGTAGAATTTGATGTTTTTCTATCTTTTTTGATATTTCGTAGAAATTCGAGTAAGGTTTGCAAGTTTTATTGAAAAACTCCACCCCGTGAACTCCACCTACAGGGAATCCCACTCTTTTGGTCGACATAGACCCCATCAGCCCAAGTAAAGGGCCAAAACATTGCTTTCAAATTGATATTTATGCAGTTCCTCATAGATTTCAGCCGGCAAGATTTAACTGGACGTAGGCCATAAGGTTGTATGCAAGTTTTGAAACTGAAATAGGTAAAAGCTAAAAAAAAATCCAAGGCATGCTCGCCTTCTCTCGACAAATCCTAGCGTTCCTAGCGGGGAGATTTGTTCAAGAAACACTTTACTTCCTTGCCACACTCGCTTCACTCGCCAATTCTCGCAACTAAGAAACAGGGGACTGGTCATGCTCATTGTAAAATTGTGCTGACTATTTGTATTTTGTAGATGCAGTACACATTTTATCAATATGATAGGTACAAAAAAATGTGTTTGTGTCAACCTATGCAAATCATTCAAAGTCAGCGTGACCCTAGTATCTATTATAGAGCTCTGAAATCATTTGGACCTATCTTAGTTCACACTTTTTGAAAAGACATGCAATTCAGCTGCCTTCAGACTGAAACTGGTCACACACTAATTTATTGTCAGATTTTGTTGTGTGCAGAAGTTTTGCAGATTGGTGTATATAGGTGTTACTTATCTTCTTCTTCAGTGTTCAGTGTTGATCAAATGGCTGTTGTACCCGGACTCCACTGTACTAGTCCTCAGTCTGGATGTGGTCGCAAAGTGAACTGTCTTCCAGAGGTCGTCGACAGAGTTTGGTATGCAGGAGTGTATCTTCTGACCAAACCTGCTGGTATACTGTCTCTAGATGTGGACATGCAGGTCTTGAAAAAGGGCTCATGGTTCTGTACCTCAAAGCCAAACTCCCAGTAGGCCGAATCTTTTGTTGAGGCTGCAGTCTCCTGTGCATAGACGGAAGATAGTAAGATGTCACTTTTGAAATTACACTTCGCAAGCCTATTGCCGAGCTAATCAGAGAATCAAATTGGTTTTCTTTCTGGTTCTGGTTCTGGTATGGTACGTCGCAGGAGCCAAGTTGACTATATATGCGACGGGACTGGTGGGCGCAGCGGCCTAAAAAGAGGAGGAGGGAGGTTTCCTACGGCAGTAGAAAAGGCTTTTGCTGATGTGCAGCCTATCACCTCCTCGCTTAGATGGTTCCACTCCTGAGCTGTCTTTACAAAAAATGAGTGTCTGAACAGTTCAGTTCGGCAGTGTGGTATGGTTAGGCCTTTAGAGTTGTTGATGGCCTGCCTCTCGATCACATTGTTGGAACTGTAGTCGCTAAACTGTGTTGGCTTCACCCTCCTGCGGGTCTGTTTTGCAGGGGTGAGGAAGTTTTCGGGGGGGAGTGCTGGTATCTGCCCTGTGGATATTTTGAACAGTGTTGTAAGTCTATGTTGGCGCCGTCGTTCTTGGAGTGTTGTGAGCTCGAGGTCCTTTAGCATCTTGGTGACAGAGCCAGGCTCTCTAGACTTATAGTCCTTGGTGATGAACCTGGCTGCTCTGTGTTGTACGCGCTCTAGTCGTTCAATGTCTTGCTTCAGGTGGGGATCCCACACAACTGCAGCATACTCTAGGGTTGATCGTACCAGGGCAATGTATGCTGTGCGTCTGCAGGTCTGTGGGCAGTTCCGTAGATTTCGGCGGAGGAATCCAAGAGTTGATGATGCTCTGTTGCTGGTGGTCGTCACATGTGGTGACCACTTTAGGTCGGATGAAATTTGGACACCGAGATAGGGGCTCTTGTCAACTTGCTTGAGGGTTGTTCCATCAAGGTTGTAGAAGAAGTTGGAAGTGGGCTTTGAACTAAGGATGTAGCACTTCTTTGCGTTGAATTTCATCCCCCATTTATGTGCCCACTGCTCCAGTTGTCTGAGGTCCTCTTGGAGAGTGAGGTGGTCCTGGAAGGTACGTATCTCTCTGTATAGTAGGCAGTCGTCTGCGAAAAGTCGTACCGTTGATTTCACAGACTGTGGTAGGTCATTGATGTGGCACAGGAACAGCAAAGGGCCGAGCACTGTGCCCTGTGGGACCCCTGACATGACTGTCACTTCCTCGGACTCCGTACCCTCCAGGACCACTTTAGAGTACATGTAGCTTTGTTTTAGGGTAGTTTTCAGTCATTAATAAAGTTTGAACACATCCCTACCAATAAAAACAAACAAGAATGTCTTCAATCTGCGAAGCAAAGCATATCTAAAGAAGCAAAGAAAAAATCAAATGACCCCACCCACCACCACCACCACTCTCCAACAAATAAAAAGAAAGAAAAACGAATACAAAGAAAGGAAGATCAGGAAATAAAAGAAAAGCAGGGAAAGCCAATGGCCTTTGCTCAGTTAGTTGCAAGAGTTAGGAAGTCAGCATTTTCCAAAGAAGCAATGAGCTGAAAACACAATTAAAGCATTAGAAATAAGAGATGTTGAAAGATCACTTGTTCTTTATTGAGAATGCCCCACCCTTTTCTCCTGCCCCAACTTCCACCATCAAAATAAACAATCCTGACCCATCTTCAGCAATTATGGTGCTGCTACACAAGGTTGATATCATTCCCACTGATTATATGGCTAGTGCACTCATATATACTGGTAAGAACGGTCTTGGAGTATGCTTCCCCAATCTGGGACCCACGTCAGAAGAGTCTGTCCGACAGCCTGGAGATGACGCAGCGACGCTCCGCAAGGAGGATCCTGCGCAACTTCAAACCCACCAGTAGCGCAACGGAACTCGTTTTCAGGCTTAAGCTGGACCCCCTCATACAACGGCGCACCGCAACCAAGGCCACCATGATGTACAAAATCATGAGTGGACTGGTCGAGCTGGCCCCAAGGGAAGGCACCCTGACACCAGTCCCAAGATCCACCAGGGGGGCACACCACCAGACTACAGGTCCCCCAATCCCGCACTGACTGCACTGACTCCCGCAGAACGTCATTCTTTCCGTCAGCGATCCGCCTCTGGAATAACATCCCTCAAGAGGCTGTGAGCGCAGACTCCCCCCAGGCCTTCAGGACCATTGTTGAGGCCTAGCTCCGAGGCGCCGGACCATTAACACCCCCCCGTCAAAATCCACTCCCTGTCTGTTACCCCCCCCCTCCCCTCCGCACTAGATTTCCCTCTCCAGACCCACCCCCTCCCCTCCGCACTAGATTCCCCCTCTCCAGACCCATCTCCACTCTCAATCCCTCCCGACCCATTCGAGATCAGTAGTGATATACGTAGAATTAATCTATCTCTCTTGCTCCATATTGTTCGTCCTGTTTGTATTGTTTCGTCAGGGCCCAGTTGCTGCGCTAGGTAGCACTGGGTGTGGTAGGCCAGCCCCTCAGCCCAGGGCCTGAAATTGGGCGCCAGGGCAAATCGCGAAAAGCAATAGGTTGCCTACCAACCCACCCATGTTTTTATTTTCACAGGTACATAGTTATCTACTTTATCTTTCACTTTAGGGAAATTAGGCACACCAACCAAATGAGGATAGTTGCCGTGTACAGGGATTGCCTCGGTACTCTCAGAAGAAAAAGATACCTGCAGACAAAAAGTTGGGTTAAGGGAAGCAACTCCTGAAAATGCTCTGCATAGTACATGACCAGTTGCCTATCTTTTAAGCTTTCTGCTGTTTTATCTGGATTAAAAAAAAAAAAAGGTTCAATGTATGATTTTGGTGTATCTCAAGACTTCTCTTCAACATATAGACTGTTTATATTGTGGGTAATCAAGTGCTTGATAGTATATTTCTTTCTCTTTCAGATACCAACAAATCATGATGGCGGATGAAAGCTCTAACGATGGGGATGGTACCCTCACCATCAACATCCTCTCTTCCCTCCCAGAAGGGGAACCTCAAGGCTCCTTTGTCATCAAGGTGTCGCCGATGGCAACGGGACGAGACTTGCTGCGACTGGTGTGCAAGGAAGCAAGGGTCCCTGTTCATCCTCACTATGTTCTGCACACCACTGAAGGAGCACTTGTGCCCATGAACCAGCAACTGTTGAGCATCAGCAGTATTAAGGAGGGAAAGAACTTACACTGGAACACTTCAGGTAGGCAGCTGTAAGGGGTACAGTGAAACCCCCAATTTAAGACCTTACTTTTTAAAACTTTCTGTTCATAATTTCTGTAAATTTACCCCCATTTTAAGACTCCCTCCTTTTTTTATAAGACCTGAATTTCTCAGAATTGTTGAGGTCGTAAAAGATCCACTGCAGTAAGTGTGGGATTGGATGAATGGCAAAGGGTAGTGCACGGTGCTGCCTCTTGATTAAGATTGATGCTCTTCTTCTTCTTCTTCTGCGTTCGTGGGCTGAAACTCCCACGTGCACGTGTTTTTTGCACGAGTGGAATTTTACGTGTATGACCGTTTTTTACCCCGCCATTTAGGCAGCCATACGCCGTTTTCGGAGGAAGCATGCTGGGTATTTTCGTGTTTCTATAACCCACCGAACTCTGACATGGATTACAGGATCTTTTTCGTGCGCACTTGGTCTTGTGCTTGCGTGTACACATGGAGGGTGTTCGGACACCGAGGAGAGTCTGCACACAAAGTTGACTCTGAGAAATAAATCTCACGCCGAACGTGGGGACGAACTCACGCTGACCGCGGCCAACTGGATACAAATCCAGCGCGCTACCGACTGAGCTACATCTCCGCCCCAGATTGATGCTCAACTTCTTAGGTCTTGTTGGTTTGTATGAGTAAAGGTAATACGATGCTTTTATGATTCAAAACAATTCTTACGTATCAGAAACAAAAACTATTTTTTTTTAATAAGAGTTGGATTCTGCCTGCGTCTTCATGTATCCATATGCTTGTGCTCTGTGTTTATGCTTTGTCTTGGAAATTCCACCAGAGAGATCAGAATATTAAAAACTGCAAGTTCGGTACCCTGGGAGATATGTTGTTTTTGTTTGTTTGTTACCTTTTCTATGACGTGATCAGAACAGTTCAATTCTGCCCTGTATTTCTGCATGTCTGTGTTTGTGTGTGCTTGTGTTTGTCGGTCGGTTCTGACTGGTAAGCTTGAGGTGGATGGATCAGTGAGTGCAGTGATCCCACTCTCACAAAAGCTCTGGAAATGAACACCATGTACTCTGTCAGCAGAAAATACTCAGTTTGCTGAGGGCAAGTGCTGGAACTCTTACTGGTTTATGGCCATCCTCAGCCTGCTCATTGGCTGCGTTGGTCTTATTGCTGTTGTCTACATATACAAACGCACTGCTGATAACACACAGGTATGCTTTCATGTTAACTGCAGCTTACAACTGCAGTTTTGAGAAATGTGTTGGTTTGCGCATTATGTGTCAGTGTGGTTCCAAGACTCAGAGAAGAATAGGCCAGGTGCACCTGGATTGAACATATGTATAGACTATAAGTCTAAATACCCAAGCTACAAAAAAATGTTTTGTAAGATGAAGACTCTAAAGGAATCATATTCAGCATAGTTTGCTGAGAATATTAACTTTGCATAGTTCTAGTCAACCTGTTATGACTTTTCCATTTGGTGAGGAGCAATGTCATGGAAGAAAGTCAAATGATAGCTCTCGAATCAAACTCAAAGCATGCATATGTACAAAAAACAACCTGAAGAATGAGTCCGCTTTAGAGAAAGCTATGAAAAATGCTGAAATGACAACTTGCTCTCAGTAAAATACTGCTATTTGCTTGTTTGTTTTTCAGTATGGGATTGTGTTTGATGCTGGCTCATCTCACACCGCTATGTTCATCTACAAGTGGGATGGGGGTAAAATTAACTTGACCGCAGTGGCCACTCAGGATGGTGCCAAGTGTAAATCTGATGGTAAGGTCTCAGGTGTGGTGTTGGTGTGTGTGGATGTGTGTTTTTGTCTGGCTTTTTGTTTGTGTGTCCATATACATGTGTCGATTTGTGTGTGTGTTTCTGTTTGTTGATTTAAACAGTGTTTTCTTCAACAATTTATGGACATAATACGAGGGTCAACTGTAAAGTATCGGGCCCGACCAGGAAGGAGTTGACTTACGAGTCTACAAAAACATTACATTTCAACATTGTCCCTCCGGACCTCCACACACGTGTTCCATCTGTGCCTGAGATCCTTATTGCCGTTGCTGCAGAAGCCTTTGTATTGCAACCGTTGGAAGTCCTCAAAAGCAGTCATGACGTCATTGTCTGTTTCGTAGTGCTTAACCCTGAGGTACTTCTTCATGTTTGTAACCCTATGATCGTTTGAGGATGGCATATCTGGCAAATACAGCGGATGGTTAACGATCTCCAAGCCGCATTACAGATTTGTTGCTATGGAAACCAAGGACTTTCGGGCAGGGTCGGTGTTTTAACGGAGCAACATCCCTTTCCGGATCGCTTAGTCTTGATATGGTCTCTTAGTTGACTCGGAAGTATGAAGCAGAATTCACCGTCTCATCTTTTGGAACTAAGTCCAACAGGAAATACCCCTCTGCGTCCAATAAAACAGATGCCATCACCTTTTTAAGGGGAAATGACCCTGACCTTCTTTAGGTGGGTATAACCTTGATGCCCCTACTGCATGAACAGTTGCTTGGTTTCAGGCTGAAAGTGATTTACCCTAGTCTCATCATCAGAAACAAATCGGGACATAAAATCCTCTCGATCTGCCTCAAATAAGCGTAAAATGTCGCGTGCCATATTCAATCTGAAGTGCTTCTGTTCTGGTGTACAAGTTTGAGGACCTACCTTGCTTAAACTGTCTTCATGAAAAGTTTTCTGCATAGAATACTCCAAACTCTTTAATGTGAGATGCCAAGTGTATTAGTAATGTAATAGGTGCCCATTGGTTAAATTTGCATCACCAGCGTGCAGACAGCATCAACAGTTTCATGAGTTGTGACCGTTGTTGGTTTTCCACACCGTTTGTCATCTTAAACGGTTTTCCTTCCAAGCCTGAATTCCGCTGACCACCTTATTACTGTGGTCTATGAAGGGGGATTCCTGCCAAACGTTTACGTCAGGTCATTATGAATTTCCAGTAGGCTAAATATTTTTCTTAGCAAATATTGGATCACTGAGTTTTGTTAGTTTTCGAGAATGTGGGGTTAACAGTGGGGTATGGTACTTTGAGAAACCAAGGCACACAAACTAACTGGTGAAAATACCTATTATTTTGCATGAAGTCTTCATAAGAACCTTTCTTAATGCATGCCAAGTTTTAAATGTCTAAGTCAATTCCTTCTTGGTTGGGCCCGGTACTTCTCAGTTGGCCCTGTATATAATACTAGAATGAATGTACCCGGCGAAGAGCCGAATGATACCCGGCTTCGCCGGGAAGAAGTAGAGCCGAGTACCCGGCGAAGTAGAGGAATACCCGGCTTCGCCGGGATGAAAGCGTTGTGGACAGTGACCTCCTAAAAATAGCAACGGGAATATCCGGCTTCGCCGGGATGAAAGCGTTGTGAACAGTGACCTTCTAAAAATAGTAACGGGAATATGGATTGACGCCACAGGAAGGAAGGGAGATAAACGCGCAAAACACTGGAGAAGATAAGGAAGAGTTACTGGGAATGGATGTAGTGGATCTACAGAAAAACCAAAATCGGTTCAGCGCTGCGCGCTGAGAGCACGTGTTGAAAATTCTCATCGACCAGGTTGTGTCCGGGGTCTACCTGAGTATGCCCACCAAATTTGAAGCAGATCCATCGAGAACTTTGGCCGTGCATCGCGAACACACACACACACACACACACACACAGACAGACACAAGTCGTATATATATATATATATATATATATAGAAGCATGTTTAGGATCAACAATAAGTTATAAGCTTATAGTGATGATCCTAAAAGGAAAAACAAACATACAGATGACGTTATCCTGCGGCGGGACTTAAACAGATTGCTCTTTAAACCAACCAGTTTCTGCCTGTGTGCATATAATTATATATGTCTGTGTGTGTGTGTATCTAGCGGTGTGGCTGAGGTTGTATTTATTTCTTAAGTTTCAGCTGGTATTATTGGCTTGTGTGTGTATTATGTGAGCATTTATGTAAAATAGAAACTCATTTAAAAGATGTGATGTGCACCTATGTGCATTACATAAAAAGTTATCTAAAATGTTTTATTTGCATGATTTCATGATGATTTTTTCAGTTATTTGCCTGAACAAAAAACCTTGTTTTAAAGCGCATAAGTAAATACATCCTGTTTCAGTTCCCTTCCGATTGTTTGTCTGGAAACTGAATTAGCCTTTGTTCATCACCCTCCACTGCCTTATTCATTCATATATGCATTTGTACATGCAGTTTTGATTGACAACAGGTGAGGGAATATCATCATATGCCAACAACCCAGATGATGCGGGTCCCAGTCTAAAGAAATGTCTGGACAGCGCTATGGGAAGAATTCCCTCAGACCTACATGACTCTACTCCAGTCTATTTGGGGGCTACTGCTGGCATGAGATTGTTACAGTAAAGCCGCTTTTGTTGTTTTACTCCATTTAGTTCTTGTGGATCTGTGTCTGATCTTGTTAGAGAAGGAGTGTCAAGTAATCATCTTGCAAGAAAGCGAGACTGGTCATATTAGCAATACCATATAATATTTTGCGACATTCCCACAGTTGAATTTTGTTGTCTAAAATATTTCTTTCATCTAAACTCTTTCAGAAACAATGTTGTATTTTATGAACTATTGTTTTACACTGAAGAAAGATCGCATGGTTTAGCACATATACAAAGGACCCCCCTGCTTAAGACTTCCAAAACTCTGAGAAAATCAGGTCTTATAAAAGAGGGAGTCTTAAAATGGGGGTGAATTTACAATGGCTTTGAACAGAAAGTCTGAGAAAAGAGGATCTTAAAAGGGAGGAAGTTTTAAATTGGGGGGTCTTAAAAGGGGGGGGGGGGGGGGGGGTTCCACTGTATCACGTGATTAGCAGTCAGGAAAGTCATGCACTGCCAAGTGATTGCAGGAAATATCTGATGTATTTGATAAAAACAAACTGCAAAAAAGATGACATATCACATACATTTGAAGAATATGTATAACTCATTGGTTTAGGGTTTACTTTTACAGTCTTTTTGGCTCACGTAAGTGTAGCCTATGCGATGGTAAACTTTGTCTGTCTGTGCGTGCGTGCGTGCGTATGTATGTCTGTGGTAGAAACTTTAACATTTTTGGCTAAACACCGAAATACTCATTTCACGTGGTTAATTTTCAAGCACCATCTTCAAATTATTGAAGCAATGATCAACATCCCGCAGTGGGGCACTGCGGTTATGAAATTAAAGGCCCCTCCTGTTTTTGGAACCGCAGGAGCTTTCTAGTTTGCTGTTAGGTAGATTTTTGGTTCCTCTTTCCTGTCATTCTCTCTTTTTCTTCATGAATTCTTTTCCTTTTTCTGCCTTCTTGCTCATTCACCTGTATTTTTTCCAAAAATCTCTTCTCTTGCCGCTTGTTTCGCGATTCATGTATAGTTTAATCTGTTAGTGTTCTGATGTAAGTCCAGCAGTAGATAGGTTAAGCCTATTTTAACACACTGGAAACTGGTAATCTTCCAGTAGGTATTAATTTAGTTTTACTAAAGCCTGCTGGGACACAAGTAATGGGTTAGTGCATTTGTAAACAGGAATCGCTTGACAAGTGGCCCCCTTCATCCCCCCCTTCCTCGTCCTGATATGGCTCTGCGTAGTCGGCTGGACGTTAAGCAACAAATAAACAAACAAACAAACAAAAATGATCAACATTGTGTCGGCATGTGTGTAGTTAAAGCGTGTATCCAAAGAAAACGGGTGGTGGGGGGTTTTGAAGGGGTACAAGCAGTTGACTGGTTTGTGTCGTGTTTGGCATGCAGACGGCAGGTCAGGTGTCAAGATCAGGTCAGGGGTCGCGCGAAGGATTGTGGTCCAGTTCTCACCTCGCCGATTCGCCGGGGAAGACGAATTCATGTTGTTCGGTTTCTAAGCTCCAGAAAAGTAAATAAAGAAGATACCAAAGGGAGATTTCCTACAATTTGATCTGCACAGCGTGTTTCCAATGTCCACGCGAGGAAGAGCTGTCGAAAGCGCGGCAGTCAGTGTCGATCTTGCAGCCGTATCCCGGTAAGTTCAGAGACAGCTCTAGTGTCTCCCACTCTGATAACGTGTCACCTACTGTTAATCCGTTTTGTTTTAATTTCTTTTTATTTCAGCAGACACGGATGTCAAACACAGTGCTAGGCAGTCACCTCTAGTGAAATGAGTTGATCTAAAGTGCCTGTAATGTTTGGATGTCTTTGCTTGTGGTTCGATTTATGTGAATTTCAAGACTTGCAGTAGAGTCTCAAGTTAAGTTTACTCTGCCCGAAAAAAACTGTCCACCATTTACTTCAACATGCAGATATAAGGAAACGGAATGAATCTGTTCTCAAAGTCAAAATGATCACGATTTTTTCCTCAGATTCAAAACATGCACTGTCATGGTTTTGTCTGTACAATTTAGTAAGTCTTAAGTACTTTGCAACAACTTCCTTGAACGTGAAAGACAGTTTTTGAATGCTAGATCTGTATCGCGTTTCATTCCAGACTCGATCCTCTCTTTGATTGTAGATCTACTGTTTGCTGTTTACGCACTATCATATGATTCGCTATGTAACGTTTGGTAAGCTTACCTTGCAACAGCTTTCTTGTCTTTGTTGGCATTTCTGGCTGTGTTGACCGTCAGAATTATTTTAAGAACCAGGCTGCTGCAGTCGACATGTTTCGCATATTGTAGGGTTACCATGCTGCATAGGTAAAGTGGCTTGTATAACCTGACTATTCTGTTTCAAAACACTGTTTATATTTGTGTAGGTTGTAGTCATCATAACTAATCGCATTTTGCCATTTGTTTCAGAAAGGAGGTTAACCTACAACCAGATCGACGCTATGTCAGATACATATGTATATGCCTCAGCCACATGAAGACTTCCGAATTTAGATCTACTCGGCATGGTGACAAGTCTTGATGAAAAGTATAGGACTGAGGACAGCAGTGGAAAAAGTGCCCACATGGCAGGTACCTAACCTATTACCCTAGTCATTTTATCTGTTTGCCTTCTTTTGAAAATTATACATGGAGTTGATATGATGCGTTAGTTTTAACTGTGTGTGTGTGTGCGTGTGTGTGTGTGTGTGTTTGTGTGTGTGTGTGTTACGGAGTGAGTGAGTTTGTGTTATGTTACTGTTTGTTGATTTCTTACGGGAGCCTTGAAGGCTTCGCCTCTTGTTAATTCTGATCTGATATGCACACAAGTACACACACACACACACACACACATACTGTGCTTTCTTTCTGCCAGAAAAGAGAACTCCACCGCCAGTGACGCAGTGTTGGATTCTGTGCGTGACACAATCAGCAGCTACACCTTCAAGTTTTCTGACCCCAAGAAACAAGCACGCATCCTCACTGGTTCAGAGGAAGGCGCTTTCTCTTGGATCACCAGTAACTATATCACTGGAACTTTCCATGTGGTCAGTGTAGAATAAACCATCTGTGTGTGTGTGTGTGTGTGTGTGTGTGCATGCACATGTGTGTGTGTGTGTGTGCACAGGTATGTGTGCACGTACATGTGTGTGTGTGTGTGCACATTTGTGTCTGTGCACATGTACGAGCGTGTGTGTGTTTTGTGGCATGTTTGCATTGGTGTTTTAATGCATACAAGAATGAGAGAGAGAGAGTGAAAGAGTACATAACATAAATTGGTTGGTAGTGTTGGTAGTGATTTCACCGAGTGAAACAACAGTCTCTTTACCCATGCAAATATGACACCAACAGAAATCCTCCAACCTGTTTCATTTTTTAAATTGTTTTCACATTTTACTCGACTCCTTGCAAAGTTTGTTACAGTAGAATCCGCTTAATAAGGCCACCTCCGTGCAGGACAAAAGTGGCTTTATTAAGCGGGTGGACTTATTAAAAGGATCTCAGGCAAACAGAGCAAATAAAGCGAAAAAGCACTCAAATCCAAGAGGATTTAATACATAAGCAAATAAAGCAAAGCAAAGCGCTGAAATCCGAGAGGAAAATACATGTATCTGATACGGTATGGTCATGGAGACGTCATCATCAGTCTTTTCCAAGGAATCTGTCCATGGACAACTGCTGGAGAGGCTGAGCACGGAGGAGGTCGTTGACCTCAGCCCGGAAACAGTTGAACATGTCCATGTTAAATCCCTTTCTCTCCAATCCAATGCGGAGTTTGTGCATGCAAGCCCGCATTTCAGCATTTGAAGGGACTGCTTCCTCTTCTTCCCACGGGAGACTCCCAGAGTTACAGCACCTTCCCTGACAGAGACAGACGGCAGCGCTCTGAACTTCTCTAGGATTGCCATCTTTTCCACAGTTGTCATGTCTGTCCTCTTGCGTTTGGTGGCCATGGTTGCTTGTGTAAATCCCTTTCTATCCAAGAATTGTTGGCAGTGACAGAAATGCGATCATGAACATTCACTCACATGAACAAAAACTTCTGTTTGAAGTTGTTTACGACCACTGACTTGCACTTAACGTGATTAACGTGATTTCAAACTCACAAGAGGCTGGCCAAAACGTCTCAGGTTGTTTTGAAAACCATTCATGGATTAGCTGTGAGTGATCAGACAGCGATTACAGACTCACTGTTACTGCTTTTCACATCTAACGCGAGCCCAAAAGTGGCTTTATTAAGCGGGTTGGTGGCCTTATAAAGCGGGGTTTTTTTAAGCATAAAACATAGGTGAAAATCTGTGCAGCCAGAAATTGGCCTTAAAAAGCGGGTGGCTTTATTAAACGTGGACTTATTAAGCGGATTCTACTGTATTGTCTGTTCGTGGCGAGCTACGGCAACCTTCAGGATTAGCCCTGCGGATTTGGTGTCGCACACTGAAAGAGAGAGTAAACATTTGAGACTGCATTGGCTAAATCTTGAAATTGCCACAGACTTAAACAAGAGGAAAATATTATTTCAGCACACTCCAGAAATAGCCCCATGGAAGTGATGACACATACTGAAAGAAGAGTAAACATTTTGAGATTCATTCACAATGTTGTTCCCAGACTCGCCGTCACAAAACAACAACATCCGCCTCCAGGAAGCCAAAGCCAAATTTCTCAAAAAGAAGCTACAGGCAAGACGGAGAAGCTG
The DNA here is from genome assembly GCF_037325665.1 of Littorina saxatilis. Classification (NCBI taxonomy): domain Eukaryota; kingdom Metazoa; phylum Mollusca; class Gastropoda; order Littorinimorpha; family Littorinidae; genus Littorina; species Littorina saxatilis. Next base: position 53,074,532 of record NC_090256.1, on the reverse strand, counting down.
GCAAGAGAAAACAAGCTCTCTGAACCTTGAGAAGGATGGCAGAAAGCTCTGGAGGCTCACCAAGCAGTTGAATGATGAGAACACCAGCAGAGGAAAGATCACATTAGAAGAGAACGAGAAGGTGCTAACTGGAAAGCATGCTGCCAACCAATTTGCTGAAAGCTATGCAGCTGAGAGCAACCTCCATGTTAGCCCCGAGAAACAGAGAGAAGCAAGAAGAGAGAAAAGAGAGAGACCTGCCAGACAGTCGACAGTGGACGCCATGAGTCAACCACTCACACTCCACGAGCTGCACTCAGCTCTGAAAAAGTCAAAGGCGAAGAAGTCCCCTGGCCCAGACGGCATCACCAACGAGATGCTAACCCACCTTGGTAGTGCAGCAGAGAACAAGCTACTCGAGGTCTTCAACAGCAGCTGGCAAGAAGGATCGCTACCACAACTCTGGCGAGAAGCGATCATGATCCCCATCTTAAAAAAAGGGAAGGATCCAAAGAAGGCCACCAGCTATCGCCCAATCAGCCTCACCAGCTGTGTTGTGAAGACCCTGGAGAGAATTGTGAACGAGCGCCTCAGGTGGTACCTGGAATCCAGGAACCTCCTCGCCCCTGAACAAGCTGGATTCCGACAGTTCCGCAGCACTGAAGATCAGGTCACTTACCTGGCGCAAGAAGTTGAAGATGCCTTTCAGGAACAGAAGCTGGTCTTCGTCACCTGGATAGATCTTCAGAAGGCCTTTGACAAGGTCTGGAAAGATGGACTCCTTGTAAAACTGCTGAGGAAAGGCGTGTCCAGCAACATGTACCAGTGGATTCGCTCTTACCTCTATAACCGCAGGGCAAGAGTTAACGTCGACCAGACCAAAAGCAAGAAGTTCCTCCTTCGTCATGGCGTCCCTCAGGGCGGAGTCCTCTCCCCCACACTCTTCCTTCTCTTCATCGACGATCTGGTGTCTGAGATGCCCAAGGGGATCAAAGCTGCTCTCTACGCAGACGACCTTGTGATCTGGTGCAAGGAGGAGCACGCAAGTACTGCCACCTACAGAATGCAGCAAGCGGCAGATAGGCTGAACGCATGGGCAGAAGATTGGTGCGTCTCCATCAACAAGGAGAAATCCTCCACCACCCTATTCACACTGTCGCCAAAGCAGAAAGCCGGAACCATTAGGCTTGGTGGAACTCCTCTGAGAGAGGATGAAGAAGCAACGTACCTTGGTGTCACCTTTGATAGACGGCAGACCTGGAAACCACACATTGCACAGGCAGAGACGAAGGCCCGGCGCAAGCTAGCCATACTCAGGAAGCTGGCAGGTACCACCTGGGGAGCGAACGAGAAGATACTGAAGACAGTATACCAGGGAACAATCAGACCCCACCTCGAGTACGGCTCCACAGCGTGGTCAACCTCAGCCAAGACAAACCTGCAGACCCTTGACCGTGTGCAAAACCAGGCCCTCCGACTCATCACTGGTGCAATGAAATCCACGCCCATCAAGGAAATGGAGAAGCTTACCACCATCCAACCCCTCTGTCAGAGAAGAGAAGCCAAGACCATGGTACAGGCCGAGAAGCTCAAGTGCCTACCCGACCACCCCATGAAGCACAGACTGAGCAACCTCACCAAGAACCGGCTCAAACGGAGCAGTTTTGTACACGAGAGCAAGAGACTTTCTCGACAGTACAGGGAAGTCCTCCCACAGAACACTCTACCTCTGACCCAAGAAGAAGAGGAAACCCCCAAGGCAACAGAGAAACCAGGCATCCAGATCTGCACCAGTGTTCCACATGTTACCTCAGGAGAAGATCAGAATGACACAGCTCGACAGGCACTCACCTTAGCCCTGATCGACGAACAGTACCCAAAAGAGGCGTGGATCCATGTATACACCGATGGATCAGCAACTAACGCCGTGCTCAATGGAGGTGCAGGCATTCTCATCCAGTTCCCTGGGGGACATACAGCTACATCCAGCGTTGCCACTGGCAAACACTGCACAAACTATAAAGCAGAAGCAGAAGCTCTCATGCAGGCCGCCTCCTTGGTTCAGGACTCCGCAGACCCTTGCTACCAAGTTGTCTTCCTCTCGGACGCCCTTTCAGTCCTTCAGGCCCTAGAGAACGACAAACTCCCACAGCTGGCCAAAGCATTACAGATGGTCAGACAAACCAGAAGAGTTGTCCTCCAGTGGATACCAGCACACTGTGGGATACCAGGAAATGAAAGGGCAGATGAGCTGGCGAAAGAAGGAGCCGTGGAAGACCAACCTGAAAACAGTGTCAGCTTTAGTGAGCAGAAGACAATCATCAAGGCATTGATGAGGCCAAGGACAAACAGAGATGACTACCACACACTGTCCAGAGAGCAGCAAGTCAAACTCATCAGGCTGCGTACTGGCCACAACAGGCTCAATGCTCACATGAACCGAAAGTTCAAGCTGGCGCCATCACCAACCTGTGCCTGCGGTCAAGAAGACCAAACAGCGGAACACATCTTACAGCGATGTCCCTTACTAGATGAGGAACGAAAAGAAGTGTGGCCGTCACCAACTCCCTTGCAGACCAAACTATACGGCAGTCGACAGGAGTTGGAGAAAACGACAACATTTATCACCAGTGCTGGACTGATTGTGTAACCTCTGCGAACGCCAAGAAGAAGAAGAAGTTCCCAGACTCGGAGAACAATAGGTCGGTTCGACCTGGATTGATAATATGTATAGGTCCAAATGTCCTGGATACTGTTCTGTCAGACCTTCTACATGTCAAACTATCGGAAGGTCGACTAGCCCGGGGGCAATAACAATGCATCAGATGAAAAAAGTATGCGTCAATGACCAAAGACTGAGAACAACACTGGTTCAATGTGATGGTAAACCTCAATATGGGGCTAAACTGAGATAATGCTTACCATTCCATGTACTTTCAGATTTCATACTTTTTGTTCTTTTTCTTTGAACAGCATCCATCAACAGACTTTGTGGTACCTGATCTGTTTGTGAGATCACTGGGAGCATTAGATTTGGGAGGAGCATCCACCCAGATCAGCTTTATTCCCAACAACACCAAAACTACTCATGATGAGGAGTACATTGTTGACATGGGCCTTTATGGGACCAACTACTCTCTCTACACTCATAGTTTTCTCTGCTATGGAGTAAATGAGGCCGCTCTGCGCTTGCAGGCTGTTCTTGTGAAGGTTGGTGAATATGTGTGTGTGTGGCTGTGTGTTTGTTTGTCTGTCTATTTGTGTTGCAAGAATGGCCTGAATTTATTGGTCCTTTGAATGTCTCCCTCTCTCTCTGCCTGTCTGCCTGCAAGCTTGTTGGCCTGCCTGTCGGGCTGTCTGGCTGTCTGTCTGTTGCAGTGATGTTATAAAATTGTTGACTTTTCTCACTGATGTTGTCAACTGTATTTTAGTTGGAGATTGTTGTCTAGCACCATGCCCAATAACCTTCCAAATACATGTACCTGTATGCACATGCCAGGTGCAGTGAGTTATGCTTTCTCAGTAAGTGTACATCTTCCACCTCAATGTTGTGTCCAGGCAGCTAACTTCAGTACCAATGTCAGCAACCCCTGTGCCCCTGAAGGCAGCGCTTTGAACGTTACCCATGGGTCCATATTCTCCTCTGCCTGCGCTCAGTCCACCTTTGGCAACATGATCAGCCCACCTGATGATATGGACCAGGTAAGTACATTTGAACTGGCAGTGCACTTTCTTTCTTATTCGAGCAAACAGTGCAGTTTCTTTCAATTCACATCTTAGTAACCAGTGCACTTTCTGCTAGATGATTATTTAAACAAAGAGTGTGTTTCTTTCAGTTTATGTTTGATTGCTTGTGTAACAATCAAGAATGAAATATGTGGCATTTTTGGTGTTTTATTTTTTTCTCATTTCACCAAATAAATGGCCTCAAACGGTCAATTACTTCTAATTGACTAACCACATTATGATCCAAACAGCAGTCTCACAAAGCAGAAGTTGCGTCAACAAAGATTAAAAGATTCTGATCTTAATTTATATGTCAAAACTCCAACTCTCTTGTCATTAGTAAAACCTAAAAAATGTAAGAAAAGTCAGAGTGACACAGTCACAAAAGGCAAACTCAAAAGTATTAACGCTCGCGTACGTATATATGAAGCACCCTGTGTATGGTATTGGGCAAAGTTCTGTGAAGGTAATTTACACTCTAGTGGCTAAGGTTTCATCACAAAGAGTTCTGGGTGACAATGAATGAGTGAGAGGGTTAAACATTGACATTGTTGCACTCAACTCAGTGTCCCCCGAGCCTCGTCCCCTTGCCGAAGAAACTGACCATGGACTCTGACCATACACTGCTGGCGCTGCAATGTCCGAGTGATCGCAGACAAAAAGGGGTGGCTAGCTGTAGATAGGAGCTTTGGTGTGGCCACACCTACACTGATGTCAAGAGGAGTAATGAAAATGAAAATGAAAAAAATGAAATGCAGAACTCCCCCCGTCACACCTCAACCCTTCAAGGGTGGAAGCTGCAGACACAAAGTCGAGGTGCAGTCAAAATGTCTCACTGCCCTCTTTTACCACCGTTAGCTTCAAGCTTTTTCTAATGAGCTAGCCACTTATGCCTGAAATAGAAGAAAACTGAGGCTTGCATGGGTTACTCCCCTTTTCCAGCACCTAGAAATAATAATCAATGCGAACAACAATCGTTTATCTACTTGCTGTCTGGGGAGTTATCTTAGTAGGATAAACGCACACATGCGTAACAACGAATAATTACCTCAAAAGCTTGTACAAATCTCAGTCTGTCCAGCGCAAACTGTCTTGCTCGACGACTCGGTGTCCCCGTCTCTTGACGAGAAGGCTATCTTTGAAGAAAAAAACCACAGGGTCTAAATACCAACACACACTAACAACAACAATCTGCCCATTCCACCATTTACCGGCACAGATAATGTAACAAATCCGTGACAACCGGTTTTGAAACACGAAACATGTCGAACGCTGAAGAAGAAGAAGAAGAAAAACAGAGAGACTGCTAGCGTTCCAAATCAAGAATAAAAAAACAAGAAAGGTAACATTTTTGGATCATTTAATTCAGGACATAACAAAACATTCTTGTTTAAACACAAAAATCCTACACTTCACAAGAAGCAGCCAGGCTGGTACATGATAGCCTTCACGTCTATCTGTTTTGTTTTGTCCTGAATTAAACGTTCCAAAATGTAACCTTTCTCGTTTTTCTATTCCCATTGATCATATTTCAGGACACGGTGTATTACTTCCACGGAGAAAGCATCGCTACAGCTTGTAGGGCGTTGACGTTCCAAAAAGTTAACCTTTCCCGCTTTTTGATTGTTTCACATTGATCACATTTCAGGACACGGTGTACAACTTCTACGGAGAAAGCAATGCTACAGCTTGTAGGGCGTTGGTGACAGAGCATCTGTTCAACTTCTCCGCACATTGCAACTACACTAGCTGTTCCTTCAATGGTATCTATCAGCCACCACTGTTTGGTGACTACTACGTGAGTGTGTTTGATATCCTCGGTCTAGCCTATGTGTACATCAGTGTGATTGAGATATGAGGTATATATAACCTTACAAATTGATTTCAATAATAAATACTAGTCCATACTTATCCTTGGCCTGCAGAGAAAGAATTAGAAATACTTGCACATTTTGTTTGTCTACGTTCAGTAAATTACAAAGGCTTCAAAGTACGTCAACTTTGTAACATGGAAACCAAAAGTTGTGACATGGTTTAGAACACTTACAACTGAGAGAAAGAAAAAAAAGGGTTTTTGTTGCATGTGTGCATCATTATCTAACTGGAATATTACTGAAAAAAGTTAAGAGAATAATTCTAGTTGCCATTTAATATACATTACAATCATTTAAAGGACTGAAACTACATGTCACAAAATGGTAAACGGCTCTGGAGAATAACCCAAATGCAAGGTCAAAAAATTTGATTTTGTAATGCTTTTGGCTGGTCTGTTCGCCGCTCTTTCATACTGAAGAAGCCAGTAGTCTTTTAACCCCCAAACTGCTGTCAGAAATGCAAGATACTGGAGAGGCAGTTGGTGTGCTGGTCAGGGGGAAACGAGTTGAATACTTCTGCAGATTATTGAAATAAATAAATGTATTCATTGAGCATATGTAGCTCAGTCGGTAGCGCGCTGGATTTGTATCCAGTTGGCCGCGGTCAGCGTGAGTTCGTCCCCACGTTCGGCGAGAGATTTATTTCTCAGAGTCAACTTTGTGTGCAGACTCTCCTCGGTGTCCGAACACCCCCGTGTGTACACGCAAGCACAAGACCAAGTGCGCACGAAAAAGATCCTGTAATCCATGTCAGAGTTCGGTGGATTATAGAAACACGAAAATACCCAGCATGCTTCCTCCGAAAACGGCGTATGGCTGCCTAAATGGCGGGGTAAAAAAACGGTCATACACGTAAAATTCCACTCGTGCAAAAAACACGAGTGTACGTGGGAGTTTCAGCCCACGAACGCAGAAGAAGAAGAAGAGCATTGGATTCTCCTTCTTCGAGCCATGTGACTTCAGAGTCTGACTAAAACTCTTATTTATGTGGCTGGCTGAGATTTTGCATTCAATCATAATGAAGATAAAGAATGCCAGCAAAAATGGATCAATACATAAATGTTTTTGTATTTTTTACCAAAATATGACATATCATCGCGGTCTTGTAGAATATTTATTGACTGTCTCCATGTGTCAAATGTCATATTTTTGTCAAAAATGCAAACAATGTTTAACAATAAATCAGTTTCCCCAGGGGCTTTCACTTTTTCCCGAAGTCTAAGCAATCGCAGAGACTGTAACCAAAGAAATGTTAAAGGCACAGTAAGCCTCACGTTAACCATCACAGATTCTGTCAGGCTTTTACACACAGTACAAACACCCTTTCATTTAAACACTCACCGCTTGAGAATTTCCTTGGTGCCCTCCGTAAAGAGCGAGCAATTTTCAAAGAATTTTTGCGTGGTATATCTTACCCCTGAGCCATCGTGAACCCGTGTGATCCAGTTTCCCTTTTTCACAATGCAGTCGTCAGTTTGTAATTTGAATGCGGCTCGCTGTGAGCTTATCTGCAATAGCACGTTATTATGTACCTCTGACTATGCACGAAACAAACGGATGAGGTTCACAAGAACTCTAGCGATGGCTTTTGACTGTTCAAAGGAACTGGCGATGCTAACAAACCGTCGTCTGCTGCGAGAACCACGACCTTGCGTGACCCTGCTTCCGGGCTTTTTTTTTTTCAAACTTTAAAAACTTCGAATTGTACTGATCTTGTCTTGATGAATAAAGAATTCTTTTATGATTTAAGAATGTTTGTGTAACAAGCTGTCAATTTATTATTTAGATTTTAAAAGTTAGGTCTAGCGCCAAAACGCACCACGGTCCGATTGTGTGAGGAGACAATCCGCAAAATTAATTCTTTCAAAATGTCTCGCTCTTTACGTAGGGCACCTGGGATGTTCCCGTTCGGTGAGCGTTCAAATGGAAGGGTGTTTGTACTGTGTGTAAAAGCCTGACAGTATCTGTGATGGTTTACGGGAGGCTTACTGTGCCTTTAAGTTCTGACTTCATGCTGCAATTCACATAAGCAATAATTGTAATTCAATCAAGTTGGTGTTTTAATGAAACAGATCCTGTGATTGGTCAGAATGCCCCAACTCATTAACAATTATCGGTCATTAATTGTCGATAACCACTCGCTAAAAATGCCATTTACCACCTGGTGGCGAGGCGCATTGATACGCATTGATACAACCTCAACTAGTCTCGGTTAGCTTTGAGGGTCATTTTACAAGTAGGAAATATGAAGGCCAACGAAATACCGAGACCATAAGGTATGCGAAGTGATGACGTCGAATACGTGACGTAAGTTGATGCATGAATTCTTCCGGACTACGTCAGTCAATTCCAAAGATCGCTTTTGTGATGAAAGGAATTTGTTTTAGAGTTTGCTGTCTAGAAACCCGTCAAAAAAGAAGGGAAAATGTATGTGAAAGAAAACAAAACAGGAGCAGAGTGATAAGATAGGAATACAGAGACATATTTCTTGGGACTTGACCCTTGCAGGTAGGTGGACTGAAAGTAGTGTGTGAACAGAACAGAACCAATTTTGTCTGTTTACCATCGCATGAAAGCAGGAAAGAGATCGTCGTCAGATTGAATTACAATAAGGACTGGGTGGCCGAGTGGTAACGCACTTGCGCTCAGAAGCGAGAGGTTGCGAGTTCGACCCTGGGTCAGGGCGTTAGCAATTTTCTCCCCCCTTTCCTAACTTAGGTGGTGGGTTCAAGTGCTAGTCTTTCGGATGAGACGAAAAACCGAGGTCCCTTCCTGTACACTACATTGGGGTGTGCACGTTAAAGATCCCACGAAAATTGTATAGGCATAAATAAAAATGTCCACCAAAATACCCGTGTGACTTGGAATAATAGGCCGTGAAAAGTAGGATATGCGCCGAAATGGCTGCGATCTGCTGGGCGATGTGAATGCGTGATGTATTGTGTAAAAAAATTCCATCTCTCACGGCATAAATAAATCCCTGCGCCTTGAATATGTGCGCAATATAAATTGCATAATAAAAAAATTAATAAAAAAATAAATCCCTGCGCTTAGAACTGTACCCACGGAATACGCGCGATATAAGCCTCATATTGATTGATTGATTGAACATTAACATGCTTCCATTTGAAACTTCGAGGTCGTCATCGTGGATTGACGCCCTTCCAAAGTCTAATTCGCTCCGTCAGGCTTCAATTAGCTTTGGTCGGGCGTCAATCCACAATGACGACCTCGAAGTTTCAAATGGAAGCATGTTAATGTGTAATTAATTAAGAGAAAGGGTAAGATTTCATAATCTGCTTAGCAATCAAAGTATTTTTTTGGCAATGAATATTCCTTCTAAGCACATGATTGTTATGTTGCAGGCCTTTTCATCCTATTTTTATCTGATGGAATTCCTGAACCTGACCAGCAGTGATCGTGTCCAGTATGCCGGTTTCACAAATGCCACTTCGTCCCTCTGTGCTAAAAACTGGACAGAGGTGAGTTTCCTCGTTGTTTTCATATGTTTTATTTTTTTATAAAGACTTACCCCTGCTGATTTGCATTTTAGAGACTGTTTGACATTCTACTTAAAACAAGAAGGGCAAAGCCCATACGACTCACATGCTTGACCTTGACCTTTGCATGACCTTGACCTTCAGGGTCAAGGTCAAATAACTAAACCTAGCAATGACATCATACACTAAGAACTGCTTTACACATTTTTCCTACCAAAATACATGTGACCTTGACCCAAGGTCAAGGTCATCCAAGGTCATGCAACACAAAGCTGTTAATTCAAGACATAGGAAGTACAATGGTGCTTATTGGCTCTTTCTACCATGAGATATGGTCACTTTTAGTGGTTCACTACCTTATTTTGGTCACATTTCATAAGGGTCAAAGTGACCTTGACCTTGATCATATGTGACCAAATGTGTCTCATGATGAAAGCATAACATGTGCCCCACATAATTTTTAAGTTTGAAACAGTTATCTTCCATAGTTCAGGGTCAAGGTCACTTCAAAATATGTATACAATCCAACTTTGAAGAGCTCCTGTGACCTTGACCTTGAAGCAAGGTAAACCAAACTGGTATCAAAAGATGGGGCTTACTTTGCCCTATATATCATATATAGGTGAGGTATTGAATCTCAAAAACTTCAGAGAAAATGTGAAAAATGTGAAAAATAGCTGTTTTTTAGGCAACATTTATGGCCCCTGCGACCTTGACCTTGAAGCAAGGTCAAGATGCTATGTATGTTTTTTGGGGCCTTGTCATCATACACCATCTTGCCAAATTTGGTACTGATAGACTGAATAGTGTCCAAGAAATATCCAACGTTAAAGTTTTCCGGACGTCCGGACGGACGGACGGACGACTCGGGTGAGTACATAGACTCACTTTTGCTTCGCATGTGAGTCAAAAATTCCTCTGAATATTTATCATAAACATTTCATTGTAAAATTGAGGAAGTGACCAGAAAAAGAGTCCCACTCTGCAGAGAGAATCCAGCCACTCTCCTGATTTGTGGTATGTGTGCCCAAATGAAAGGATGCTCTTAGTCCATGTGAAATTGTGGACAGACCTGTGGCAGTGAGCGTGATTGTGTACACAGGAAGGATGTCAACTTTAAAACACTAATACAGTGGTACCTCTGTCTAACGACTTTGAAAATGTAACCGAAATTCGGTCGTTATATGGAGGGGTACCGCCCTGATATGGCCCTTCGTGGTCGGGTGGGCGTTAAGCAAACAAACAAACAAACAAATATGGAGGGGTCGTAACATGGAGGATTGTTATGTCCGGGTCCGTCAATGATCCGGAATGACATGGGCGTTTTGATTGATGCCGCCCACAAAGTAATGTTATTCTTTCCTTAAACGATTATGGTAACCTGTTTTCTATTCAATTCAATGTAGCAGAGTACCTTTACTTACTGCCCAATTTGTGTCAGACTGATTATGTAAAACAAAAAGCAGTACAGTGGAACCCTCCCTTTAAGACCCCTCAATTTAAGACTTCTTCCCTTTTGATTAAGACCTTGCTTTTTCAGATCTGTTCATAACCTCTGTAAATATACAATGTACCTCCATTTTAAGACTTCCTCCTTTTTAAGACCTGATTTTCTCAGGTTTTTGAAGGTCTTAAAAAGGGGGTTCCACTGTAGTGCCATCCTTTGCATGTTATCATTTTCATTTTGTCCTTGTCCAGGTACAAGCAATGAAGACGGAAGTAAAGGAAAACTTGCCCTGGTACTGTTTCCAATCCATCTACATTGACGCCATTCTTGTGGACGGCTACAAATTTGATCCCAGCACCACCTGGAACTCAATTCATTTTGTAGAATCTGTAAGTAAACTAATGAATGTTTCTGATATTACTGATTGAGACGGAGTGAATCCATTTTATCTTCAGCAGCGTTGTTCCCAAACCCAGAGGACAATATATAGGTCCAAGTTAATGTCTTGGCTACACACACAAATTCTGTCAGAAGACCTCCTTCGTGTCAAAATTATCGGTCAGTCAACCGGCCATGGGTCAGAGCAATGTGTCCTATCAAAGAAGTATGTATCAGTGACGGAAGACCAAGGCCTGAGAACAACGCTGCTTTAGACTTTACCCATACAACTTACCAGCGAGGGCTTGTAAAAAAGCAGCAATCGTTTACATCGTTGCCCTCATTAGGAGAAAGATGATTTTATCTTATCTTATATTTATTTTCTTATGCGTCTCCTCTCTTCCTCTCTTTACACATTCACCAGCGTAATACACAAGTTGATGTTCAAGGAAGGCAAGCCCTCAGTTCACTCCCACCCCCACCCACCCTCTCAATTCAGATAATGTTTAGGTCTTACAATACTGACACCACTGCACATGCAGGGTCTAAACGTTTCTTCATTTTACCAGTTTGTGCACCCGTTTCAGATCAGTGGAACAGATGCGGGATGGTCGTTAGGCTTCATCCTGAAGGAAAGCAACCTGCTACCAGTGACCACGGTGACGAAAGATTTGAACACCGTCACCTTTTCCTTACTCGTCGTTCTCTTCTGCGCTTTTATCTTCATCACCTTTTTTTTTGTGCTCTGGGCCAGGAGATTTCAAAGATCTTCAAGGAGAACTACTTCTTTCCAGGGAAACAGATACGGCGCCATATGATCTTCTCTACTTGTTTGTTTGTTTTTGTGGGTGAGGAAAAATGTTGTCCTAAGGGCCTACAAGGATGTGATACAGATGTTCAGGCAACCATGCTCATGGGTACAGACTCACCTACTGTACACTTTCACATATACACAGACAGACAAGAACACACACAACTTTGCAAACATGCATATGCACAGGGGCTCACATCCATGAGAGATTGCATAGGACAAATGTCCTGGACAATGCAAAAGTGATAGGACATTTGTCAAAAAAAAAAAAAAATAGAACCTTTCTTTTTGCAACAAAACGTACACTACAGCATGGTTTTGTCTGCTTGGAGAAACACATCGTAGCAAATCAAACTACTCTAAATAGGAAAGTACTGACAATGTCCAGATCAAATGAAAGCATAATCGGACAATGACCACTTTGTGACAGAAACAATAGGACATATGTCCTCTTGCATGAAAAATGTATGGGACATTTGGAAAAAATATCCGTGTATGTCCGATGTCCGACGTGGATGTGAGCCCCTGTATGTATGTGCACACACATTCACGTATGTAAGCATACCTAACAGAAATGTTGTATATGTACCACACTTGAACACACACACACACCTTGCTGCAGTTCTGTGAGAGGACTTCTTTCTTATCTTTCCCGGTGCCAAATTTGAATAAATAATTTTTGTATTTTGTCATAACTGTCCTTTTCGATGTACATTTAACAGTATGTGAACACTTGACTGTAACTGCTCAAAACTTAAAATGTTTACAATGGTGTTCTTCATTATTTCTTGAAGACATTATATGTTGAGGGACAAGAGTTATTATTTGTTTATGCAGAAAATACCCAGCACTGACGAAAAATTCCAAACTGCAAAGTAATTGCTTGTTTACTTATTGACGGAAAACATTTGGATATTTTACTACAAAATGACTATTATGTCTGTGATTTTGTGACAAATGTGAATGGTGATTCATGTATGCTGACTTTTTCATACTATCTCAGTTATAACTTGTATGGATGACTTTTACATCTGCAGTGTTCACAAAACCATGCCATGAACAATGATGTACGTATTATTCGGAGATGGATGTCTATGTACACAAGTAATATTCTATATGCGCAACCTTCAAAACTCCACAGAACGCTGACATGCATTCACTATACTTTCACCAATTTGTCCACACCCATTCCAAAATCAATCTACTAATATTCAAAGCTGGTGTGTGTGTTTGTGTAATTTATCTTGAACAAAGGTGTTTGTGTAATTTATCTTGAACAAAGGTGTTCATGTCATTTATCTTGAACAAAGGTGTTTATGTCATTTATCTTGAACAAAGGTGTTTGTGTAATTTATCTTGAACAAAGATGATGGATACTTAATGATATTTAAAGAGTTGTGCTGGGCAGGATACAAACTGAATTTTCAGTTATTTAAATCCATAAAAATGAGCCAGTCACTTTCGCAGGTTTTAAACATGTTCATGCTGCATAAATTATCAAAAAGGGCTGTGAGAAACAAAATCTTTATGCATTCCATTTCCTGGTAGTTGTTGATGTTTTTGTTTTGCTTTTTGAAGCAATGTCAGTCTTTGTCAACATAACAGCCAGTGTTTGATCTTTGAGTACAGAACTGGGAAGATTAATGCTATCTTTTTTTTGGGTGGTAATCGAACAATTTACAGTGGAGTCCAGCTATAACGAACCTGGGTATAACGAAATCCCTCTTTTAACAAACTGCCATTGATTTCCCGGCAGACAGCCTTCTATTTCTTACTTGTTACTTTCCGGCTACATCGAACCTTTTGAACTCATTTGCATAACGAACCCCTCTTTTAACAAACACGTTTTCATCGCCCCAGAGCCGTTTTGTCTCTAAAAGTCACAAGGCTACAACGAACTGATGTCAATAATTGTCTCCAAAGACAAAAATACACAAACACAAGTGCACATCGCGTGATGAGCGAACTCTGAACAAACTAACAGCGGGAGGTGCACGGAACAGATTGAACCAAAACCGAAAGTTGTGGTGACGTCATGACATTTTGCGATGTACGTCAGCGAAGCTTGTGCACATGTGGTCTGTCTTGCTAAAAACAATGGCTGACGAACATGGTTTCGAAATCTGGAACTGTTTTTTTGTTTTCTCCGATCCGTGACCGAGTGACGCGATATAGAACCACGCGTTCGTTTGAATCAATACTCTCCTCAGGCAGTGAAGTCTCCTAAATTGCTCAACACTGTGGACAGTCCGGAGTGCAGTTATGTCCCGTGAATGAGCGAGTCAAAGTTTTATCGTGAAAACTGACGCTTTTCATGCACCTCCCGCTGTTAGTTTGCCTCTCTCTATGGATTATATTATGAAGCTGTTGAAAACATGCAGAGATTGTACTCTCCAAGGAAAGATCGATGGGACGATCATTTGAAGGTGATTGGGAAAACTTGTCTTGAGGCCATTTAGGGTTGAAAACTCTACAGCGAATTACTGATATAACGAACTAAAATGTATCTCCCTTGAGATTCGTTGTATCCGGACTCCACTGTAAGCAGCTTTTACTCGACATACATATATTTTTGATTTCATAACTTGCATGCTTAATAGGCAATGGATTTGGAGGCATACTAAAAAAGAAGGCAAGAAAAAGCCTCTTTCAGCTAAAATGAGCAAGGGAATAACTACATGTATAATACTATTGCAAGGGCTAACTTTTGAAAATAGGATTTTGATACCATGGTTTATTATTCTCTCATGAACGGCTGTGTTTGATACAAATCAAAAATGGCAGCAATGCTTACATTTTTTGTCACGATCTAAATCCAAGACTACTAGACATAGGAAATTTCCTCATTTGAAGGGTTTTATTTCCCCAATACACATGTACTTTTTTTACCGATGATTTTTGTGAATGTTATTTTATACAGAGCCAGTAGCCCAATACTGGGTTAGGTCGCCAACTTTGGAAACTGCAGTGCTCCTTTTCACTTAGCTTTTTCACAAACCATCTAACAGCCAAGATAATTAGAAAGAGACTGACTATTAGGGTTTAACGTCCTCTCTGGCCAGTTGGCTTATATTGGGACAGGTATTGGTAATAGGTTTGAGGATATGGTGTGATACTTTGACTCACACAAGACAATGTGGCCGTCTTCTTCGATACGCCAGCATTAGGTTTATCTCGTCAAATTATTAAGATACGATCATGATAATCAGAGACGAGAGATGATGCATGTGTGTTTACATGTTTTCCAAGCCCTGAGACTTTTGCTGTGAATTTGGGATCTTTTTCGTTCGCATGTGTGCATACAGGTGTTCGGACACCGAAGAGAGTCTGCACAAAGTTGACTCGGAGAAATAAATCTCTCACCGAACAGGGGATTCAAACCCACATTAATAGTGACGAACTGGTTACAAAGCCAGTGCGCAACCAACTGAGCTATGTCCCCGCCCTCAGAGAAAGAGAGAGGGAGATGCAAAAGAAAAGGGCAGCCAGAGTAATTCTTTTAGGGAAAACTTCCAGTGATGTTCTTCCACGTTTCATTCTTTCCACTTACCATTAACTTTCGTTGGGAATATACATGTGTATCAGTTGTGTGCAGAGTATTTGAGATCGGGGTCCATGTTTCTCGATGTCAATTTTAATTTTACCCACAAACACCTAACCATTGTCTTTTGACTTTTTTGACAGTTTTGCTTACTTTACAGCTGGTCGTAAGAATCAAATTGCTCACAGTGCAAAATGTGAACATGGGTTGAAGACGGAAGTGATTTACGAGCATTATAAGTTTGCTTACGAAGCAAGTGATCTTTTTGAAGTGTCATGTATAATCAGGCATGGGAATTAAAAATTGTAAAAACGGCTGAAAAGTAAGGAAAAAAGAGGAAATATTTTTTTGATGACCGGGGGGGGGGGTTTGTCACTAAAAGTAAAACACTACATATTTCGCACTAAAATACGAAAAAAGAGGAATTTCTACTGCAAAAATTAAAAAAAAACGGCGGAAATCCGACTTTTTTTCACGAAAAAACAATCACCGATCGCATTTACGCCATTTTCACTTAAAAAAAAAATAAAAAAAAAAATAAAAAAATAAAAAAAATAATTTTTTTTTTTTTTTTTGCTGAGAAAAAAAGCGGAAAAGCGATTTTTTTCGGCGGGGAAAAAAAAAAAAAAGCGGAAATCCGCCAAACGGCGGACAATTCCCATCCCTGATAATGCAATGTTTGCCTACTTTTCTTGTTTTTTGTTAAAAATATATTGGGTTAAGTGTCAGTTACATCAATCTGAATAATGTCAATCATAGGTATCGATAAGTTGTCCATTGTAAATGCTTTTCAAGAAATCGGTTGGCATCATGTTGTGTTGATGATGAGGCAAAGTTTTCCATTTTGTATCGAGGTGTGTGTTATATACTGCTGGAAATTTCAACTGAATGATGTCTGCTCGTTTTTCACATTATAAATTTATGTTCCTTGTGCGATTTTGTAAAAAGAAAAATCGATAATGGAAGTTGGAGGCACTGAATTTCTTCTGCCTCTGTCATGGAAATGAAAATTGATTTTTACAACAGAAACTATTTTTTTTGTAGAATGAAAATATGCAACCAGTCCAGTTTTGTTTTTCACAAGCTTGATGATTTTCTTATGTGTGGTTTGTGTTCTATGAGAAGGAACGAGTCAATGAAAAAACTTGATTTTTATTACATGTCTATGTCACAGATGACACAACAGGGATGGCCTAATCAACCGCCTGGTCACTAGAGGCGAGTAAAAAATCCGCCGGGCGAGTAGAAACTATCTGGCAGCTCGCCCGGCTGGCAAGTGAAAATTCTGGTCATATGCAAAACAACTTTCAGTTGTACTATCGAGTTTCATTTTGAAAGCAAATAAACTGCACGTGCAAACACTTCTTTTGAGTTAGTGAAGAGGGGAACAAAAAGCTAGACAAGACGCAAGCTGTCCAGTTGTCGATCGTACAGACCACCGCTATTTTGGTGTGAAAAATGCAATTCTTAGTCTTCTTCTTCTTGGCGTTCGCAGAGGTTACACAATCAGTCCAGCACTGGTGATAAATGTTGTCGTTTTCTCCAACTCCTGTCGACTGCCGTATAGTTTGGTCTGCAAGGGAGTTGGTGACGGCCACACTTCTTTTCGTTCCTCATCTAGTAAGGGACATCGCTGTAAGATGTGTTCCGCTGTTTGGTCCTCTTGACCGCAGGCACAGGTTGGTGATGGCGCCAGCTTGAACTTTCGGTTCATGTGAGCATTGAGCCTGTTGTGGCCAGTACGCAGCCTGATGAGGTTGACTTGCTGCTCTCTGGACATTGTGTGGTAGTCATCTCTGTTTGTCCTTGGCCTCATCAATGCCTTGATGATTGTCTTCTGCTCACTAAAGCTGACACTGTTTTCAGGTTGGTCTTCCACGGCTCCTTCTTTTGCCAGCTCATCTGCCCTTTCATTTCCTGGTATCCCACAGTGTGCTGGTATCCACTGGAGGACAACTCTTCTGGTTTGTCTGACCATCTGTAATGCTTTGGCCAGCTGTGGGAGTTTGTCGTTCTCTAGGGCCTGAAGGACTGAAAGGGCGTCCGAGAGGAAGACAACTTGGTAGCAAGAGTCTGCGGAGTGCAATTCTTAGTTATTCATACCAATACTCTTTGATAATTTGTGTGTCTGGTATGCACCGGGCTTGTGAAATTTCTGACAGGGCTGGCGAGTAACTTTTTTGACATTTGGCCATCCCTACATAACCAGTACATATATTATTTTCATTCTAGTGAATCTGTTTCCTTGTTGATATTTACCAACATTTGTCTAACATTGCTTGTCATATGGAATGAAAGAACACAAGAAATATAATTTGATGCATTTTCCGTGGAGGGAAAACGATCCAAGTTTCATGTCTTTGAAGTGTTACATGCGACACACATTTCACTGAACAGCTCCTTGTGCGTTTAGTGTTAAGCTTAATGGTATGCTGTGTTTGCATAAGATATACATAAGATGGGGTGTAGTTTTTACATCCACATGTCTTTATATTTCTTGCATGATCACATTTTGTAAACTCCTTTCATCACTGTCTCATCCTCCCATTTCAAAATAAAAAGTTGCATACCAGAAAGTTTGATTAAGGTTATGATGTCCATGTTATTTACTGTGTGTAATAAATGGTGTGCTGTTTGATTTTGCATAAGAAATATATAGTTTTGATAAATCAAGTGTTGCTTTGTTTTGAGCGAGGGCAAGCACTCATTTTTCCCCCCATAAAATACAAGAATTCATTTCATTAGCATTTTTTTTAATATCAAATTTTGTCAAACACAATTTTCACAAAAGCACAAAGCGCACATTAGGAAAGCACAGTGGAAAAAAACCTAATTTAGGTTCACACACTCGCACACTGAATGAATTGATACAAATAATGTTCAGGGCTCAACATGTTCTCATTCTTACCTGCTCACAGATGTGGGGTCCCGGGAGGGGGGAAAAAAATCCCCCATTAAGACAAATTTTGGATCAAATCACAGAAACACAGCAATGATCTTAACTGGATATAGATTAGCCCTTATGTCTCCACCGGACAAAGTCAAAAGCAAAACAATTGTATTCAAATGCGAAGTACTGATAGAAAATGTTCAGAAGTGACTGGTGAAAACTTTGCTCCGAGAGACTGACATATCAGGCTTATTATTCCCAATTAATTACATGGGTCTCCCCCTACCCCTCCCAGCCCCAGGCTGGTCTCCCTGCCCACTGCGGGGATTCTTTATTGTCTCGTCAACCGACAGGATCAAGCAGGTCGCTTCGGAAGCAGCCGTCAAGGCGTTGATCTTCACAACCGCCGGCTCCCAGACACAGTCCTCCAAGTTGTCAGAGATGTCCTCTTTCAGAATGTTCACTCCGAACCATCTGCCACCTGCTGAAGACATGTTAAACACGAAAGGCATGACAAACTTGCAAATTCAACAGCAACTCAGCATGTAGATAAAAAAATATTTTATAATGGAAAATTTCCTAAATAAATTATCATTTAATTAATATACTTACCCGAATCACATTAGCATTGAGTCACCTGAGATGCTTATCACTGAAAAACGCTTACCCGGCTAAAGAATTTAAAGGGAAGCAACCCCATCACCAAAACGAAAGTGAAAGTAGCTTTGGTAATGGGCCAGTACACCGGGAGTTACCTCCCATACGGGTGTATGCCACGTCACTTCCTCTAGGAACACGTGCCTATTATCATACGGCTTTAAAAAATCTTAAAACCATAAGCGGGGCAGGTGGGAGGGAATACAGTATGTGATTCGGGTAAGTATATTAATTAAATGATAATTTATTTAGGAAATTTTCCATTTAATATCATATTCTTACTCCGAATCACATTAGCAGATAACATCAACAAGGCGGTGGGCTAGAAATGAATCAAAACTCACCATCAAGTTCTGGACAGGAACTGGCCTGCTGCTATGAGCGCTGGAAGGCCTCTGGAGCCATCCTGTCGAAGAGCTGTGACGTCCCGAAGATAAAAGTTTATGAAAACATCTTCGGAACGCCAATACGCAGTTGTCAGCACCTCCTCTAGACGTCTGGAGCGCAGAACTGCCAGAGAGGATGCCCACGCCCTCGTCTCATGGGCTCGGGCCGAGTCAAGTGGCAAGGAGGGCATAACCCCCCCCCTCTTTGTGCGCCTCCACTCATAAGCCTGCTTGATGAGCGAGGACACCCACCGGGCCAACGTTACCTTCGACAAATCTTTCTCGCGCCTAGTAAGGAGAGAGATAAACAACAACTTCTGAGAACTAGACCGAATCGGCTGAGTCCGGGCTAAGTACAGACGAAGTGCCCTCACAGGGCAATTGACCGAATCGGGGTCACCCGGGGCCAACGCGCTGGTCAGAGCCTTAGCTCTAACCAGCGGAGAGGCCTGCCCCGGAGACTGATTCTTGGCCAGGAAATCAGGCCGGAAACGCAAAGATGCGGAACCGTCCGGCTCAAAGGAGATATCTCCAGGCTGACCCGACAGGGCGTGGACCTCGCTACCCCGTCGGGCCGTAGCCAACAAAAGGAGAAACAGCGCTTTGCGAGTGACATTGAACAGACTGGCCTCGCTTAAAGGCTCAAAATCCGCAGAACGAAGGAATTCCAGGATTAAAAACAAGTCCCACTTGGGAGCGGGCAAACGAGCTTTAGCTTCCTTAAGAGCAGCCCCTTTAATGACTGCAGCTATAACGCCCCCGACTCGAACAGAACGACCAATCTGCTGAAGAGTCGCCGAGATAGCGGAGCGCCGGACCCTCAACGAGGAGACTGAGGCGCCCTGTGAAGACATGAAAGAGAGGTGGTTAGCGACCTGAATAGAGCGCGGAGCCACCGAACTCACCCCTCTAGCTGAACACCAGGCAGTCCATGCCTTCCAGTGGGAAGCATAAACTGAAGAGGTGGACGCTCTATGCGAGCGAGCCACCAAGTCCAGAGTCAAAGACGACGCCCCAGAGCGCTTCAGCGAGTCCCGAACAACTTCCACACGTGAAGCTTCAGAAGACTGGGCTCCTCGTGTGGAATGCCTGTTCGGGGCTGCACTAGTTCCCCTCGCACGAGTGCGAGAGGAATGGGGGGCCCTTGGGCAAGCCGAAGAAGATCTGGAAACCAGACCTGCGACGGCCACAGAGGAGCGACCAGAAGAAGAAGGGCCGGCTCCTCCATCTCCGCTTTCCGGATTACTCGGCTGAGTAACGGAAAGGGAGGAGTCTGAAGATCTGTATGTGCCCCCCAACCCTCCCTGGACGCATCTGTAAAGAGGTCCAGGTCGGGGAGGGGCACGACGATCGGAACACCTCTGCAGACCCACTCCGTGTGCAACCACGGAAGGGTCGCAGACCGGAACCATCCCTGCAAAGGGATGAGGGCGTCCCAGTCCACCAGAGGAGAGTCCACAAACGGCTTCAGCGCGAACTGAAGCGGACATTTGTGGACCCGGCCCAGTGAAACCAGAAGAGCCATAGACTCCATCTGCCCCAAGATGGAGGCGAGCGAGCGGATGGAAGCCATCAGGAGAGGTAAAGTGGAGCGAATCTGAGCTTGGAGCTTGTCCACCCTTCTCTGAGAAGGCTGGACAGTCCAAGCGACCGTGTCGAAAGACATCCCCAGATAAGTGAATGTCTGTGACGGGGTCAGCTCCGACTTTACCCGGTTGATCGAGAACCCCAACCAGTTGGATTCTCGAAGAACCGTCAGGGTATCCTGCGAACAGCCGCTCTGGGACTGGTTCATGATGAGCCAGTCGTCCAGATAAGCCCGCAGACGGATACCCTGGGACCTCACCAGTGCACAGACCTGTCTCACCACCATGGTGAAAATCCACGGTGCGAGAGACAGCCCGAAAGGGAGTGCGCGAAACTGGTAGATCTGATCTCCCCACCGGAAACGAAGCCATTTCCGGTCGGTCGGATGCATAAGAATGTGAAAGTATGCGTCCGTGAGATCGATCGAGGTCACCCAGTCTCCTGGGCGGAGAGAGTCTCGGACAGAGGCTGGCGTCTCCATCTTGAATTTTATCTCCCTCAAGAAAGTATTGAGGAGAGATAAATCCAACACGGGACGCCATCCTCCTGATGCTTTGGGAACAGCGACCAGACGCCCGTAAAATCCCAGGGAGCTGTGGACCCGAACTCTCTCCACCGCGCCCTTCTGCTCCAGGGAGGCAATTTCCGACTGCAAGACGGAACGTGCTTCCTGCGAGAAGGGGGGCTTGAACCGCGGAGGCACTCGGGTAAGAGGCGCCTTTTCCTCCCGCCAGAGTAGACGGAAGCCCGAACTCACCACTCCCACAATCCATTGGCTGTCTACTACCGACATCCAACGAGAAAGTGCCCGGGAGGGGCCTCCCGCCATCACCAAGGTGGAGGGCGGGAGGGAGGTGAGATCGGGAGCGCTTCATTGGGGGTGTGGCTTACTTCCAGAGCCGCCACGCCCCCTCCCCGATGCCGTCCTCTTCTTCCCACCACGAGCGGCCGGCGAAGCCTGCCGCTTCTGAGCTGGCTTGGGGTTAGACGATGTCTGAGCCTGCTTCTGTTTAGAAGGCTGAGACTGTTTCACCCCCTTCAGAGTGTAGTCAAGGAACTGACTGTCCTTGTTTGACTGAATCTCCTTCTGTCTGGCATCCAGTGCCAGCGGACAGAAGAGAGACTCCTCTGAGACCGGGGAGACTCTCAAGGTCTCCCTAGTAGCCAGCTCCGTGAATTGGGAATGCGAGAGGAAGAGATCCCTCCTGCAGAGTACCGCTTGGGTGTACTGCAGGGAGGAAAGACGCAATTGTTCCTCATTGACCTTGGCCAATGCGGTCAAAAGCGCAGAGACATCGTCCGCATTCTGTTCTTCACTGAGAGTGAAAGGAACTAGCGAATCGGTCAATGCCCGAGACAGAGCCCGAACGAGAGTCTCCGCAATGGAGGACAGTTCGATCTGCCGACGTCCAACCTCCTCAGCAGAGAGGAGGGAAGCCTCGGAAACCGGCAAAACCGAATCACGCTTGATCGGTTTAGTCAGAAGAGGCAGCAATTCCCGGGAAACCGGAAGGGTAGCCCTAGGGAGTGCAAAAGACGCCAGCCAATTCTGGCTCTGATTGGGCATGCCAAGCTTCCTATTGGCCGTAGGCACGAAGGAAGAGGCTTGGGCAGCTGAAGCCACCCACTGCTGAGCTGATTCCGGAACTGGACCAAAAGGAAGCAGTAACGGAACAGGCACTGGCCGAATACCACTCCCCGCATGTGCTGGACGAACCAGTGAATGCGAAAGTTGGTAAGCCACTGACGGAGACTCGGCGAACCGGAAGGAAGAAACATCCTCCTGTGCCGGCCGGAAGTCCGCCATGGCAGAAGGAACGAATGATGCGGAAGAGTCCGCAGCCACCACCCCTTCAGGAAAATAACGAGACGTTACTTCCGCCGCGACGTCAAGAACAGACTTGAGCTTCGACGGAAACACGCCCCGCGACTCCTCGCTGACCACTGATGGAGCATCAGAATAGTCACACGTGGAACCATGACCGAAGTCACCAGTTCCGGAAGCAGAAGCATGCCCTGGCAAACCGGAAACCGGAAAAGCCTGAGCACTAACGTCATCCTGCCGCCCAAAACCCTGTGAAGGTAAAGGGTAAGCAGGACGACCATCCGCAAAAACCGGAGCTGGATGAGCTGACGTCACTCCCCCGACTGAGTGGAGTGATGCCTGCTCAAGCCTAGGCGCTTGAAAGCCGGAAGGCGCACGCTGTAATCCACTATCTGGTATCCGGAAGGAACCACCAGAAGAGGAAGAAGCGTTTCCGGCCGAAACCGGAAGTGTAGTCAACGGAACCGCAAAATGCGGAAGTGAAGACTGCACTGGTTGACTTCGCGATCCGGAAGGACCGGAAGTCAGTGAATACTCCATCCTGCCGCGACCGCCGTAGCGTGCCGGAGCGGACGGATCATCACTTCCGGCAAGTGCCGGAAATGCGGCAGTCGAAACCGACTGCCGCCGCTGTTCGAACAAGTCCGGGGCCTCGTAGGTTATCGCCGGAAATGAAAGATCAGCAAGGTATCGGTCGTGACCCGATGCGAAAGAGCTGTCCCCCGAAGGAGAACGTCCAGGCGCCTCACGAGGGCTATCGGACCAGCTCTGCTTACCAACCGACGCTGAAGAGGGAGGACGCTGCTCCAAGCCGGAAGTGGAGGACAAAGACACGGAAGCCAATGCCCGGACGTCACTGCCAGATGCCGGAAACGCCGAACTGCTGGCGACGGAACGCTGAAATTCTGCCTGCACCAAGCTGCGGATTTCTGGAACCAGTGACTTTAACAGAGAGGAAACCAACGCACCTTGTCCAGGTGCTAACAAAGAAGACGAAGTCTCCGATGTAGAGACAGGTGCAGAAGTAACAGTAGCGCTAGGCGCCGCAAAAGAAGCAGAAGTAGTAACAGCGCTAGGCGCCGAAATTGGTACAGCCAACAAAGTGTTACGCTCTTGGTCTGTAACAAGTAACGTTGCTTTGGAAGAGGAAGACTTAGCCTTAATTTTCCCCTTGGGGTCCGACTTGCCACGGCGCTTGTCTGAATCAGACATGTTGACAACAACACGTGGCAACGCGAAAAAAATTTACTGAAACATAAGTCTAAACGACTGGAAAATTCAGTAAACACACGCACTAATGCGTTAACAAAATACTATAGCTAAACTTGCCCCACAAGCAGAGGCACGGAGAGCTACAAACAAAGTCACACGAGCTAGAAAACTAACTCACACAACAAAATGGCGACACGCAAGACACTGACACAAACGTCAACAACACGTGGCAAAGTAAAAAGATTTACTGAAACGTAAGTCAAAACGACTGAAAACACAGTAAACACACACGCTTACGCGTCAACAAAATACTAAAGCTACACTTGCCCAAACAGAAAGAGGGCACGCAGAGCTACTAGCAAAGTCACACGAGTTAGCTAACTAACTCACACAACAAAATGGCGAAACACGCAAGTCACTGACACACAAGTCCGTAAAAAACGGACAACGTACAGTAACGAAACAGCGCAAACAACCAACAACAAACGGGAACGAGCTCACCAAACTGTAGGCAAGGCGAGCAGACAAGCTGGGTAACGTGGCCGGCGGGTGTCACTCAAACACACAAGGTCAGCCACAGAGCGTCAAAAAGTGAACCGTCCTCTCCGAGGTGAAAAAGACGTATGATAATAGGCACGTGTTCCTAGAGGAAGTGACGTGGCATACACCCGTATGGGAGGTAACTCCCGGTGTACTGGCCCATTACCAAAGCTACTTTCACTTTCGTTTTGGTGATGGGGTTGCTTCCCTTTAAATTCTTTAGCCGGGTAAGCGTTTTTCAGTGATAAGCATCTCAGGTGACTCAATGCTAATGTGATTCGGAGTAAGAATATGATATTAAAATGCCTTTTCAAGGCTATTAGACTGAGCATACAAATGTGCAACACACACCAACACGCATGATGATGAACCAACAAAAATCGAAAATTTCAAAACTAAATTTTCATTTAATTAATATACTTACTCAACTCACATAAATGGCATTAACTTCAGTTCATTGCTAAGATATTGAAGTAGTACTCGACCCTGGTAAGGGGGGAAGTAACTCCCAAAGAAAACAAAGTCCGTAGTCAAGGACGGGAGTCACCTCCCCTACCGGTAACCCGCGCATGCGCGGTCCTACTACCGGCCGTCATTCCCCCACGGAAACACCCACCTGTAACACATATAATGTTAGCGGGGATGGATGGGAGGGTATAAACGATGTGAGTTGAGTAAGTATATTAATTAAATGAAAATTTAGTTTTGAAATTTTCGATTCAATCACATATTCTTACCTCAACTCACATAAATGGCAGATTGCACATAAAGGCGGTGGGATACTCACATTAATCTCTTGGAAGTATCTGGCCTGCGGCAACCATAGCTGGGAGGCAGTTGGTACCGTCCGGATGAGTGCTGGCAATGCCCCGGAGGTAGTAGCTGAGGAAGACATCATGAGTCGTCCAGTATGCAGCTTTGAGGACGTCTGACATCCTTCCAGACTTGAGGACAGCTAAGGAAGTTGCCCACGCTCAAGCCTCGTGCGTACGAGGTGATCGAGGAGGAAGGACTGACTGCCCCCCCCCCCCCTTTTGTGTCTGCCACCACTGATAAGCATGCCTTATAAGTGTGGAAGACCATCTGGAAAGCGTGGTTTTTGCAAAGTCTTTATTTCGGGCTGAAATGATCGAAATAAACAACAACTTCGGAGCTGATGCTCGAAACGGAGCGGTGCGCGACAAATAAGCCTTGAGCGCGCGTACCGGACAGTTAGAAAGATCCGGATCGCCGGGGGCTAAAAATGTCCCGGAGAGGCCGAATGGAAATGATCGGTGAAAGTTGACCAGGTTTTTGATTCTTGGCGAGAAAATCGGGACGGACACGCAGTGAAACCGAGCCGTCTCTTTCGAAAGTGATATCCCGGTCTAGGCCTGAGAGGCCGTGGATCTCACTGCCCCTCCGCGCGGAAGCGAGCAGTATGAGCATGAGAGTTTTGCGCGTAAGGTCAGAGAGACTAGCGTCTTGTAAAGGTTCAAAAGCACTAGAACGGAGAAATTCGAGTACTAGAAGAACGTCCCAAGCCGGGACAGAAGTTCTCTCCGTTGCAGAACTGAGGGCCGCGCCCTTTAGCACACTCGCGATAACTCCCCCGAGGGAGATGGAGCGTCCAAGTTGCTTAAAAGTAACAGAGATGGCTGAGCGGCGAGCGCGCAAAGCGGACGCGGCGCGTCCCCGAGCGGAGAGCCATGCCAGATGGTTTGCGACCTGCATTGATCGCAGGGCGACCGGGACAACATTGTTAGCCGCAAACCATCGAGTCCAAGCCAGCCAGTGTGACTAGTAGACAGAGGAGGTGGCCTGTGAGCCTTCTGGCCTAAGTCCAAAAGCGAAAACGGAGGCGCCTGAGCACCCCAGTGATCTCCGAACCCTCTCCAGGCGTGAGGATCCAGGCCCTCGGGGCGATTGTGCAGAGTCCCCGTTCTGGGCTGGAAAAGCTCCCCTCGCCGGCGGCCGAGCGGGATTGGCGGGCCGCTGGTGAGCCGCATGGGGTCCGGGAACTAATGCTGACTGGGCCAGCGCGGTGCCACGAGAAGGAGATGAAGCCGCTCTAAGTCGGCTTTAGGCTGAACCCTTCCGATGAGTGGAGTGGGAGGGAAGGCGTAAGCCTCTAGCCCTGTCCAGCTGATCGTCATCGCGTCGATCTGCCAAGCTACCGGGCCCGGAAACAGACACAACGATCGGGAGGCGACGTGAAAATCTCGTGGCGAAAAGGACGACCATCGGACGCTCTACCTGCGCCCAAAGAAGGAGGAGCGCCTGATGGGTGATGGTCCACTCCGTGTGGAGGATCTGGAAGGAACGGCTGATGACGTCGGCAAGGACGTTCAGGCAGCCGGGCAGATAGCGAGCCGAGATCAGGATCTAAGAAAGAGTCTCGCATGCTCGGCTGGACCACAGCCGAGATCGGGACCCGCCCTGATTGTTGGAATAAGCAGGGACCGCCGTGTTGTCGTAAAGAAACAACACATGGGTGCCCTGGAAAGCGGAGAGAAAGTGATGAAAACCCAGAAAGACCGCCTCGAGCTCGAGGCGAATGTTGTGCCATAGACCGCTGCTCTTGTGACCACCGACCGGAAGTCGTGTGCGTGTCCAAGTGAGCCCCGCAGCCCTTCTGTGCTGCGCCCGCAAAGAGATGCGTGTAAGGAGGAGGAAGCGCTATGGGCACTCCCTGCAGAAGCCAAGGAGTGTTCATCCACTGAGGCGTGGTCTGCTGCAACCAGACCCCGAAACGGAACTGAGACGTCCCAGCCGTGTGACGTCGGATTCCAGACTGAACTGAGCGCCGCCTGAAAAGGGCGCGCCTGCAGTTTGTATAAACGACGTTGAGTGGGACGGACTGCCCACTCCCGTGAATCGAACACCATGCCTTGGTGCAACACCCCGGGGACGACCAAAATTCTGCCGTAAAGTCCCAAGAAGGGGTGGCCGAGAAACTCCTCTATAGCCTGCTTCCGCAGAAAGAGAAGGATTTCCGCCTGTAAAGTCTCCTGAGCGTCTGGGCTGACCGGAAACCGGAAGTTGGCCGGCGCCCTGGACGAAGGGGCTTTGCCTTCCTGCCAAGGAAGGCGGAACCCCGATCGAATCACCCCCATGCTCCATAGGCTGCTTGTCCGAGACAGCCAAGCTGGAAGGACCCGGAAGAGGCCGCCTGCTACCAAAAGGGTAGAGGCTGGGGGGGGGGGGGGGGGGGTGACTGGATCGGGGGTGGCTCATTGGGGGTTGGGCTTGCGCCCAGACCCCCGCTTCCCGAAGGAAGGTTTACGCTGGTAAGGACGGGACCGTGACCCACCCCTACCTGCGCGAGACGACTGCTGCCCAGAAGAGCTGTCTGGCGCTGACGCAGAACTCCGTGGTTTGTTGCTGTGCTGCTTAAGAGCGAGTTCCGTCAGTTGCACCACATGTTGGTCACGAGTTTCCTCAGTTTGCTGCCGAAGGGCATCCAAAGAGCGTGACCCCAGCAACGCACCCTCTGAAAAGGGAGAGACTCTCAAAGAGTCTATGGTGGCCTTATCCGTCAGGCGAGAGCCGTTAAGAAAAGCCTCGCGCCTCCAGAACACCACCTGAGAGTAGAGCCGAGCAGCAAGCGTCATCTGACTGTCAGTGACCTTCGCAAGCGCCGCCAGGAGCATGGCAGCATCAGCCTCAATAGCATCGTCACGAAACCTAAAAGGCTCGATGGACGAAGCGATGGCTCTCGTGAGAGACCGGATGAGCGTTTCCGCTAAAGAGGTCAGTTCAAGGGAAGAACGCCCGCTTTCCTCCAGCCCGAGTAGACTCTGTTCCGTACAAACGGAAGTCCTATCTCGGCTATAACCATCCTGCCGCAAGCGAGCCAGTTCCGGAGTCACCGGAAGTGGAGCTGTGGGCAGCGAAAAAGAGGAGAGAAGAGAATGTGGCCTGCTAGGCAGCCGCGATCTTCTTGAGTTGGCTGGGAGGCCGCCGCCTGCCTGAGCCGAGGTTAACCAAGGCTGGGCAGAAGGGGGGGCTTCCCCATGAGCAGCCAAAAGAGGGTAGGGTGTGTTAGCGTCCGCCAACACCTGAGCCATCACAAACGGGACGGAAGGAGATTCCATGAAACGGAACTTCGCCCTCGTGTCCCCCGCGCCCGCAAAGTCTGCCAAAGCAGAAGGAGGGGGTGCGACAACAGTAGAGTCGGCGGAGACACCCTCAGGGAAGTACCGTGAGGTTATCTCCGCAGCCAACTCCAGAGTAGGGCCCAGCTTATTGGGAATCCGTAAGGGGGTAACGGATTCGGAACGATCCTCATCCCCTTCCTGTTCCTCTGCAAAACCTTCCTGATCCCCATCGAAAGGAGGGTCCGGCAAACCGGAAACCCACCCATCCACGGAAGAGGAAGTGGCTAACGTCGGTTGAACAGTAGACGGAAGCGCCGCAAACTGTCCACCAACAGCACCGCCGACAACCGGAACCGCCGCGGCGGAACCGGAAGTCAGGGCCGGATGTCGATGCGTGACCAGGGACGGGATAGCAGGGACACTGCCACCGGAACCGCTAGCCCGCTGTCCTCCACCGGAAGTGCCTGCCACAGCACAACCGGAAGTCGAGGACGACAACCCGCGGGTAGGCCCGACCGGAAGCCCCGAGGGGAAACCAGAGGAGCCTACCCCCTGCGAGCTCGAAACAGGAACGGCGGCAGCCGAACCAAGAGCTACAGGACGATGACCGCCGACAGAATCTTGCAGGCCAGAGCTGGACAAGCAAGACGCTGCTGCCTGTCCCCCAGAGGCCGGGACAGCCGAAACTGATCCCAGGGGGGCAAGCTGGCGCGCTTCGCCGCTCCCTAGCGCACCCGCCACGTGATGGACGGTGTACTGCCGGGGAGGAGCCGTCTGTGAACCCGAAGGAGACGCAAGAGCGTAACCAGGGAACGCAGGCAAGTGTGAGCCCCCAAAAAGATGGGGACTCCCACAAACGCCGCCCAACGCCGAAGCGCTAGAACCGGGCGGCGCTATGGACGCGAACCCCCCTGAAAAGGCAGGGGGATCCGCTACCGAACCGGAAAAATCCGGTCCGAGATCAGCCGAAGTGATCGTCGCTGAAGGCCGCAGCCTAGAAAGTGAAGCCACCCCCCCCACGCCAGGCGGGAGGGGAGCGACAGGCCTTTCCGCAGAATGCAAGGCAACCAAATCATGCTTCAAAGTAGCAAACATTGCCAAGATTTCTTCCCGAGACACGGACTCGCTAGGCCGAGGCGCCTGCGAGCGCGAGAGAGGAGAAGTAGCGCGTTCCTGCGTAAGAAAAACCGGTGACGGTGACGTGGAGTCAATCGAAACCCGTTCTGACTTCTTAGTCACCGGGTCAGTAACCAGAACTAAAGACGTAGCCTGTGACGAAGTTACAGAGGCACGCGTCTTTGATTTAGACTTAGACTTGTCCTTATCTTTCTCTTTCCCCGGTGAAGAGAGCAGAGAAACAAGATTGACCTTGCTTTTAGAGCTTTTGTCCGCCATTTGCAAATTCGAACACGCGCACGTGGAGACGAATTACAACAGCGAAATACTCAAACAAACGCAACGCGCAGCGAAGAGAAGTGAAACGATCTTACCTAAAGATAGCAACGCAAATACCAGGGTCAAATGGCCTTCCACAAAAGGCCAAGGCAAAAAAGATGCGGGAGTACCACAACACGTCTGTGCTCGAGTGTTGAAGTGGGTGGAATGACGGCCGGTAGTAGGACCGCGCATGCGCGGGTTACCGGTAGGGGAGGTGACTCCCGTCCTTGACTACGGACTTTGTTTTCTTTGGGAGTTACTTCCCCCCTTACCAGGGTCGAGTACTACTTCAATATCTTAGCAATGAACTGAAGTTAATGCCATTTATGTGAGTTGAGGTAAGAATATGTGATTGAATCAAAGGTTTGTTAAAAAAAAAACAAAAAAAAACCCACTCATCCGGTATTTCGCCGAAAAGTGTATTTCACCATCATTAAAAAATAAAAACAGACCTTGGTTATATGTTCGTTGTGCCCACTATTCAAAAATATTGTTGGAGACTGGTTTCAAGCACGTTTGCTCAAACTTGTGTTCCAGTGTTTACCTTCCCTTCATCAGTTTGCACCATCTTGTTTCTTTGGACACACACTTTGCTACACAGCAAACCGTGCCTCATTTTCCTAAACTTTGTTCTGAGTGCTTAACCCCTCTTCATTAGTTTCCTAGATCTGATTTTTCTGGACATACACTTTTCACCTTGTGCTTGTTTCTGCCTCATTTTCTCAAACGTTTGGTCCAAGTGCTTACCTCCCTTGATCAGTTTGATCGCCTCATTTTTGTGATGGTACCATTTGGTAGATTGCTCACCTTGTGCATGTCTCTGCCTGAGCTTGTTGAGGATGTTGGTGGCGTCAAAGCCAGCGTTGTCACATAGCTGGCGGGGGATCACCTCCAGCGCCTTGGCGTAGGCCGAGATCAGCAGCTGCTCCTTGCCCGCGATGGTATGCGAGTGTTCACGGAGGTGGTAGCTCAGTTCAGTTTCCACCGCTCCGCCACCTTGAAACAAGACAATAAACGTGTTATTTCATCTTCACCAAAAGCATCTAATACAGGGTTCTGCCTCAGACTACTTGCCTAAGATTCTTTGAAAACTTTATTTGAAGGATGAGTTTCCAACACTTGCCATAGCAACTTTGATACCAGACGAGTGCTTACCCTATGTTGCGGAAGACAACCAATTTCTCCAACACCTATCTTCGACCACACAGTTCTCAGAATTAATCATACCTATTCTCACGATATTACATACCAAGCAGTGTTGTAGTCATATCTGTTATGACAGAACTCTTGGGCAAACCCAAAAGTGTCCCTATACTGTAGGTGTCCTTTCATAATGAGAGTTCCACTGTTGGTCACCCTAATAGACCAAGGGACATCAGAAGGTGTCCTTTATCTAATGACTCCACTGTTGGTCACCCTAATAGACCAAGGGACATCAGAAGGTGTCCTTTATCTAATGACTTCTCCAACACCCCTGACCCCATCCAAATCATATGCTCAATCCGGATCTAGTTTTCCGAATCGCAGCACAATTTATTCAAAAGTTGCAAGTCAAACTCACCAGCCACGACTGAGTCATTCTTGATGGCACGCCTAACAATCATGATTGCATCATGCAGAGACCGCTCAGTCTCCTCCATGAACTGCTCGGCACCACCACGCAAGATGATTGTACATGTCTTTGCCTGGGGGCACCCCTTGAACATGTTGAATCTGGACAACATAGACGAAAGGATACTTATAAGCAAATGGATCTCAAGCAACAAACAGGTTTGAAGTTTACCACTACCTCTTGCATAAAAACCCTTTCTCACTCTAAATTATCACTAGCAGATGCAGATAGATCTAAAATTCCACTCACAAATCTCCTCAAATGACGCCTTTGACAGTTCAGGCTGGCAAAGCATAACTACCAGTTTTGTTTTTAATACAATCATTCATTTCCCCTTGGGAACACGTAAAACAATACACACACACAAACAAAACAATACATGGACGCACACACACACACTAAACAAGAAGAACAAAATTAGCAAACCTTTCTCCTCCCAGTTGCACCTCTTCAAAGGTTTCACATGTGCCAAGAACGTCAGGAGTCAGACTTTGCGACGTGGTCTGGATGGACCCACCGCACGCCTTCATCGTACGACGCAGGTCTTCCTCGGGCACACGACCAGCACAGAACATGTCCCTGTCATACAAGACCCTCATTACATTTTTATTTTACAGCAATGTGTACTTCACATGTACTAAACTGGTTATTCTTGTGCCCTTAGATCAAGCAAATCGTCTGGGGCTAGACTACTCTTTCAAACTTAAGGGTTTGGTGGGGTGTTGTTGATTTTCTATCTAAAAATAGGTTCACTAGAAAAGCATAATTTACATTTCATACTGAAGTGGAAGCTCACAATAGGACCATGTTTTTATTCAACTGCAATTTACAACAGCAAGCCGTTCCACAATTTCTCCTGCCTCTGAAGCTGCATTCAGTAAACCAGTGAAAAAACATCAATGAAAAAATGTACAACACCAGCAAAACCCGTCATCAAACGATTTTGACTACACGTGCTACAAGTGTTATGGCTAATCACATTTACCTGTCAGCAAAGTACTGTGTTGCCACATCCCCAATGGGCAGCTTGGACAGCACCACCTTGGCACCACTGTGGTGAATCTTGTCCAGCTTGTCATACAGAATCTTCCACTCTGCGTCCACAATGGACTGGTACTCCTGTTATCCAAACAAATCCGTTGTAAATTCATGGTTTAGCAAGGTCTATGAAAATATTTATTTTCAACAACGTTACAACTGCTACATTATGAAACCAGTATAAAATGCTGGGCCGTTTGTAAGCTGCTGCAAAGGATGAAGTGTACATGTGCATGCATGTATGCGTGTGTGTGTTGATGAATTTACCTCGACATTGTCGACTCTGACTTCAGCGTTCTCACGCTCAGCCTTCAGCTCCAGCTCAATGTTGAGCATGGCAATCTTGGGCTTGGTGTACGTCTTGGGCTGCATCTCAAACCCTGCGTAGCTGAACGTCTTCTTGAACGCCACTCCAGCCACCAGCACCGAGTCCTGTAAACATGGAACAAGTGTTGCATGACATACATGAATAAGCTCCAGTCACATCAGAGTGAGCTAACTTACAAGACAATGACAGGCATACAAGCTAAGCTGATTCTAACAAATGAGCAGTGGTAAGGAATGGATGGGGAGACGCAAGTCTAATTTTTACCCTTATTTTGTTGCCGATTTTTATTACTGCACTAGCAGTAAGGGCCTGGCTTCGCCCGGTTGTTGGCATCACAAGAGAGTACATGAATCAAAATTCTAGCTTATGTTGTTTATTGCTAAATCTAACACCAAAATGATTTAACCGTTTATTGTTAAAGAAACAATTTTCACAGGAGTTATCTCCCTTCCTTGGGAACATTCTAGATACTTGAGCAGTCGGGACCTGGCTTCGCCCGGGTGTTTCTGATCTCCCCATCAGACGTGCCTGCATAATCATAGTTACCTCTCTTCGCTTCTAAAAATTTTCGGAACTGTCTGGCCATTTTTCTTTGTTAATTTCTTCCTGTCATAGGAGCAATAGAGAATCTCAAATATCACTGGCATTATGTGCTTGCTACATGTGAACCCTAGGCAGTGAACTGGTCTTACACTATAGGCTGTTACTGAAGGGGAGGTTCATAATCTGAGCAAGAAAACAATGAATCAAGAAACGAAAACCCAGGTGCACATCTGCGGCTCCAAGGGAGTGTGCATGTACACTATCTTGTTCCCATCTCTTGCCATCTCTGAGGTATAGCGACCACAGACACACACTTACATCCATTTTTATATATGTAATAGATACAATTGTTCTTGTCTCACATTTTACTAATGTCAGTGGTAGCCACATAACTGCGGGTTGATGGAATTATTCTCAAACCCAGAAAATAACAATGACTTCAACGAAAGGATTCATATTCCTTTCTTTCTATATTTGGTGTTTAACGTCGTTTTCAACCACGAAGGTTATATCGCGACGGGGAAAGGGGGGGGAGATGGGATAGAGCCACTTGTTAATTGTTTCTTGTTCACAAAAGCACTAATCAAAAAATTGCTCCAGGGGCTTGCAACGTAGTACAATATATGACCTTACTGGGAGAATGCAAGTTGTTAGTACAAAGGACTTAACATTTCTTACATACTGCTTGACTAAAATCTTTACAAACATCGACTATATTTTATACAAGAAACACTTAACAAGGGTAAAAGGAGAAACAGAATCCGTTAGTCGCCTCTTACAACATGCTGGGGAGCATCGGGTAAATTCTTCCCCCTAACCCGCGGGGGGTATTCATATTCCAACATCAGGTAAAAAAAACAAGCAGATTGATAAGATAACATAATAGAACTGCAGTACAAATATGATTAGAACTAATCATTAGATGGCTGTCCCACATATTAATCAACGAAAATTCCCCTTTTCGAACACTTACCTCCAGGGCGCCACCAGTGACCTTCTTGATACCGATCATGTTGAGAGGCAGAAGATCATCAAGCATCATGACAGCGTCCACAACCATGGCCGCAAAGAAGTCTTTGGAGGCCGCCACCAGTTTGGAGCTCAGGGCAGTGGATGCACACTTGAGCAGCAGCTCTTTCATCTCCCTGAGCAGAGACAATCTGTACTTAGCCATTTGTTCACACATCTACACATCAGCAAATAAGGCATGTCAAGTGAGGTACTTGACGATACTGTCCTCCCAGTATATAGAGCCAAGCTAACTACAGTAAAACCCCCCTTTTAAGACCTCCAATAATATAACAAAATCAGGTTGTAAAATGGAGGCAGTCTTAAAATGAAGGTAAATGTGCAGGGGCTATGAATAGAAAGTCGAAGAAAACATTGTCTTAACAGGGAGGTCTGAAATTGGGGGGTCTTAAAAGGATTCCATTGTACCTCAGGTCTGTCCAGGTGTTTGCAAGGCGTGCTTGCATTTACACAGGAGGCCGGATAAGGCACTAGCAGATCTGCACAAGTTGACCTCAAAAATCAGGAAAAAAATCTCCACCCTTAACCCACCAGACATGACCCGGATTTTAACCTGGAACCTTCCACATGGAAGGCTGACATCCTAACCACAAGGCTACACGCCCATCTGCACAATTGTTCGACAGGAAAGGAACTTACTTGGGGTTCCCCTTCTTGATGGGTACAGCAATATTTTTGATCTTC
The DNA here is from genome assembly GCF_037325665.1 of Littorina saxatilis. Lineage (NCBI taxonomy): Eukaryota > Metazoa > Mollusca > Gastropoda > Littorinimorpha > Littorinidae > Littorina > Littorina saxatilis. Next base: position 53,039,429 of record NC_090256.1, on the reverse strand, counting down.
TCCACTGCCTGAAAAACAAACAACACTGTCTTGTAACACTTCTCTACACCTTCTGCCACCGCACTGTCCAAGCGGCCGAACTACACACACTTTCATCCTGAACCATAGCCGGTTCTTTCTCTCAAGCGTACAAGGAACAATTTCTTTCACATAATAAATACTGGGCCACCTGGTTTTGATTTTTTTTAAATTAACAGGAACAAAACTGTCCTTACTAATGTACTTTACTCACACTTCTCTCAACATGCAAAAACACAACCAAATTGATCCAAAAAATAAAAATAATTTTGAAACAACACTTCCCTCAAACCCACACACCCTAAGTAACTGAAAACACAGCTGTACTCTTTACACTGGTTTCCACCTGCACTCACCAGGGATGCAGCTTTGCGAACAGCACGGATGATGATCTGTGGGTGAACACCATCCTCAATGAAGGGCTTCATTTCTTTCAGCAGTTCTCCTGCTATCAACGTCACCGAAGTTGTGCCGTCACCCACCTACAAACACATACAAAATTCACATATAACATGATGTTGAACTTGAAGTAATCACATCTATAGATACACATTTGTAAATGCCAGATCTTTCCATGTACAATAACCATTCAGTAGTCAATCGAGATCCATTTATACCTTCACCAGACCTGTTTACCCCTAAAACATTGCATGTGTATTTTCTGGGAGCAAAATGAGGCAAATGTGTAGTTTTGTAATTGAATGTGTAGAATTTCTCGTCGACCTATCACAACAACAAGAACAATGATTGCTACTTTTTACCACATGTATTGATTGACTGACGGAAAAATGGGAATTGCAGACAGTGCAATGAGCATGATGTTTTCCTTTCCGCGAAGACAAGGCATGGGTAGTCCTGATGATATTTTGGCAGAAAGACTTGGTTCGGCGCATTGCTCGTCTTTTTCTTTTTGGTCGGTGGCCTTTTGGAGTCATTTTCTTCACAGTTCTCATCTTCACTTTCGTGTGCTCTGCGTTCAGCCATTGTGTCGAAACGCCCGCATGGTTTGGCAGTAACGCTTTCAGTTGTGCCTGGCATTTGCTTGGAGAAGCCTATTCGGCATTAACAAGCTACAACGCAACGCCCGTGGGCGCTTTACGCGCTGCACGCAGCAAACGACTGCTGGCCGAAAACATGGATTGGAAAATGGATCGGTCAAGGGAGATGAAGAAAATTACGGATTGTGATATGCGTAGCCGAAACAATACCGTTTGCGTGCAGGGACGGGGCGGTGTGAGAGCACAACGGGACAAGGAACAGGTGTAAAGACGAAAAAGAAAAAAAAATTTTTTTTTTTTTTAAAAATACCGTTTGCGTAGAAAACGACAGACTTGCGTAGTTGCGTAGTATATTATTCAAATTCGTAGTTTACTACGCTCAATGTGTAGTGTAAACAGGTCTGCTTCACATGCATACGCTGTGCACCTTTCTATGAAAACATACCACAATCCCAACAACTTCACTGCTTCAACCGGAGACAAATTCTTCTGGACAGTTTATGTATACAATGGTAACTCCTCAAAAACTCAAAATGGATAAAGTTATCAACTGGTAGTAATTTCTAAACTGTCACCATAACAGGTTGAACATGCTTTTAAACCTGCAATCTGCATATATTCGGGATGCACTTTGGATAATAAAGAAACTAGAACTAGAAGAAGCCGAGACCATAGTTTACCTCAGCATCTTGTGATTTTGCGATATCCACCAGTGTTTTTGCAGCAGGATGGACAATATCCAGTGTTTTCAGAATGGTTGCCCCGTCATTAGAGATCACACACCTACCTGAAATAGTAAACAACTATTAATAATGCATGCAAACAAATTCTTCTTATACTTAAAAATCACCCATGTATACATCGGTTAGGGGGTTCTTGCATGAAAGAGACTGAGATTTAAAATTAAAGACAGTAACTGAATAAAAGACAGAGGATATCCTATTGTCACATGGCTTGTGATTCACATACTTTGATAAGTATATACTCTTTCGGAGCAGATTTGCACCGATCACCACAGGATAAATACATCTACCGTACTTTCTGGGTCATAAGGCGCGACAGTTTGACCCCTGCGTCTTGTATAACGAAGCGCCTAATCCATGTATGAATGAAATACGAAAAAAATCAAAGAGACCGCCAGAGTACCAGTCAAACAACTTGTGATAATGCATGTTTCAGCTACTAGGTACTACCCTGGCCAAGTTTCCTCTCAAGACATCAAAGAGACCGCCCCATAGGTTAAACTCGGTCACTGACCCCAAGGCAACCCAGCTATCACAATGGACCTGCCTTTGATCTCGCCGCACACACATCACTGCATTTTGGGTCATTTGTGAGAACTATTCCACTTAAAATGCTCCACCAGTTTGTTGGGAATGGATTCACAAAGCATACACTCCCAGTTTAGAGGAGCACTATGCATCACGTAACTCCTGCAAAAGATCGAGCTGAAGCCATGTCTATGATCCCCTTACCTTGGTCATCTACCATGAGCTTGTCCATACCACGTGGGCCGAGGGTGGTACGCACAGCGTCCGCAATGGCCTGACAGGCATTGATATTGCTGATGATCTGAGGAACACCTTGGGAGGAATCTGTTCCCTCCTTCAGAAGGATCACTGGTGCTTGCTGCAACATTCATGCAACTTTTTTCCTTTATCCACACAAACCAAGGTAGCCTACATTTTTGCCATTAGACCTGTAAAGTGGAACTAGAAGTATGTCACCAAACGGTAAAACTCAATTCTGTTACACTCCTCAAATCATATTCTAAATAACCTCTGAAACCCCCAACAGCGGGTTTTATCATGGAAAACACTTTGTTACTATTAAATAGTTTTAGCAGGCTAAGTTAATCTAGTTTATGCTGGGAAGCTTCTGTCTTCATATAAATATATATACTCCACTCTCTTAGTCTCTACAGGACATGTAACTGGGTGGCCGAGTGGTAACGCACTTGCGCTCGGAAGCGAGTTCGACCCTGGGTCAGGGCGTTAGCAATTTTCTCCCCCCTTTCCTAACCTAGGTGGTGGGTTCAAGTGCTAGTCTTTCGGATGAGACGAAAAACCGAGGTCCCTTCGTGTACACTACATTGGGGTGTGCACGTTAAAGATCCCACGATTGACAAAAGGGTCTTTCCTGGCAAAATTGTATAGGCATAGATAAAAATGTCCACCAAAATACCCGTGTGACTTGGAATAATAGGCCGTGAAAAGTAGGATATGCGCCGAAATGGCTGCGATCTGCTGGCCGATGTGAATGCGTGATGTATTGTGTAAAAAAATTCCATCTCACACGGCATAAATAAATCCCTGCGCCTTGAATAAAATTATGTGCGCGATATAAATTTTCATAAAATAAAAATAAAAAAATAAATCCCTGCGCTTAGAACTGTACCCACGGAATACGCGCGATATAAGCCTCATATTGATTGATTGATTGATGTAACTGGATGTTAAATGGGAAGTTTATAGTAAACGCAAGTAAAAAAAACCTGTTTTTCAATGATAAATGCTTGAAGTTTGAACAGAAGAATGAAGACCTGTATTTTATTTTAGAACATCAAAAAATGACTTAATAGTAATACTGAATACTGATAAAAACAAGTTAAAAATGCATAAGATATTCAATTACGATCTACAATCCCACCTGACAGTTCTACTGACTTTATGGAACTCGGCCTTTCTCTCCCTCTCTCTCATAGTCTCAGTGATTCAGACACAAAAATAGATTTACAAAATACATATTTTTACGAGCTTAGAATACCCGTTATACCAAAATCGCACAAGTTCAATATTAAAATGTCTCGACATAATGAAAATATAAACAGCGCAAAAGCTTTGGCAGAAACGTCAGGTAGACACTAACTGCATGTTTCGACAGGACTATGCCAAAAGCAAAGTCAAAGCGTCTCTGTTGTCAAGACAGTTCCAGAAAGTTCCCTATATACCGTCCCAGAAAATGACAGAATCATCCTAGTACATGTTAATTCACAACAAATATACACATCTAAAATGAAAAAGAACCTTGTCTTTGAAAGGAGATCATTTCAAACTAAGATTATTCAGTCAACATGGTTACAGATTACACGGATTGAAATAGTACACTCATGGCCTCACCATTCTCGACATTTTGGATACTTGGTCTCTAGGGGACACAACTAATACTGCAAGTTTACAAGGGAGAGAAGGCAAAGCTACTTTTGCTTTCCTCCTTACCAGTATCAGTCAGAGTGGTCTATAGGAAATTCAAAATTTAGGGGATCTCGGTACAGTTCCTAGTTTTCTGCAATGTGTTATGTGAGCTCACACAATCATATTACAAATACTAAACCGGCTTGATGACGGCTAATCAGCAACTGAGCAAGGCCAAAGACGCCAACCCAGCTGCTGGTATAGTTCCTAAATGCTGGTCATTCAGTGCTTGCTGGGTTGTTTTTGTTTTTACTGCTCAAACCGTCTGCCAACAAAAAAACTACATAATCACCGAATATTGACAGCACTGTACGTAACTTATGTTAGAATTAAATGTCCAAAATACCTGAGCTCCCTATACTTCAAAATAGCATAATACCGTGACATAATTATTGGTGTGCAAGTCAGTCACTCAGCAGGGACCTATATTAGATAATATGTCTATGGACTCAATAATTCAAATATGCTTTAGATTTATCTGTTTCGGTTTGATGAGAACATTGTTCGAAGCACAACAGGAAAATAATGAAGTATATCAAAAACAGAGAGAATATAAATGATATTATCAACTTCTACGAAAATAAGACTATTTTTCATATTTGTTTGAAAGCTCGAGGGCTAGTTATTATATAGGTCATTTACAGCAAGCTTTTTAATGAATTAGCAAAACAAGCCTTTAACTTTTATTTTCTTATGTATATTGAAGGTGGTCCATATTACTTTTTCAAATCATGATAAAACGATTGCATTCAGTCAGGTTTTGTCACTTGAGAAAGTCACTGTATACAACTCTCCTGTGTTCACTTTCAAGTGAATAACTATCGTTCTGATATCATTTTAAAGTGAAGCTAAAGAAACCTGGTATCGGCACTGCTGTGCATCTCCTATGATCTCAATGGTATCAAGGCACGGGTCATAGAGATCAATTTAGATCTAGATCTATTTCCGGTTGTGTTATTTTCCTTCCACCATTCCTCGATGGAAAAGAGTTCGTGTTGTTTTTGTTTTAATTTTTGTCTTTGTCGTTGATCATTGCCAGGGTATACACAAATTACACAAACGTCATCTTGTGAGGGACCAAAAAATATTGAAACTCTCGGATGATTTTTTTGTGTGGTATCAACCGAGACCGTACAAAAAAATCATCCTCGAGTTTCAATATTTTTCGGTCCCTCACTCGATGACGTTGTGTAATCTCTATGTGTATCATACAGGAAACAAAATATGTATTAGGTTTGTGTGCGTCTCTCTCTCTCTCTTTTTTTTTTTTTTTTTGCGTCACTCTGGCCGATTTAAATCAAATTAGTTGATAAGTGCAAGGATTTTCTGTCTCATAACAATCGGGAGATTTAATATCCCACGCAGTAATTAGTCAGATTCGCAAGGTCTCGTTGAATGTTTGGTCGATTTCGGTAATTAGCTATTTCCTGGATCGACAAATCCTGCTGTGATGTCAACATGTCTGTGTGTAAGTTCTGCAATGTAAAAGTACGATGGATGGACAAAGATTTTAAAGTACTATACTGCTACAGTAGTGTTATAGATATATATATTTTTATTTTTATTTGCTGGCTGTTGTATTAGACTTGGGCCACACGCTGAAGCGAACGCTTGAAGAAGAGTTAGGACCACTTGTACCTTTTGCATTCTTTCTTCGATCCGTATATAAAATATATATGCGTGGGCCGCTGGATTGAGAATGACTAACAACTCTTCAGCGTGCTTATGAAGTTGAAATGCTGTACATTTCCACCCGTCAAGAACTTTCGTTAGCTGCGAGTTGGTATACATGTAGTGTTTAAAAACTTTTCAGGGGTGATCTGAAGTATTTTGAAAACTTTGAAAGTATGTTCGGAATGGGGGCAGGGAGGAGGTTTGGGTTTTTGTTAGGGTGTGTGTAGGCCTATAGATGGTTCCTGCCTTACACCAACAGCTTTTTACCCTTGCACTTTCGTTGGGAAAGGGAACCCTTCCCCTCCAGCCAGCCTACTCCTCTTTATTTGGGAGATTAATTCAATAATTGTCCCCAAAAGCCTGGTGTAACCAATTCAGCTTTCTCTCAGTCTCATTAATTTAATTTAATAGATTTCACCCCAAAATTTGATTTTTTTGAAAAAGTGCACCGAGTGGTTACGCCCTTTGAATGAGAAAGAAAGGATTTTAGGATGAAGCAAAATTCTAAGTTTAAATTAAAAAAAATGTGGTTTTAACAAATTTGACCCCATGAATGTAAGCTCGATCATCAGTACTATGGAAGGGAGGGGAGCTTTTTACTGTGGAGTTTATACAAGATCAATGAGGCCCAATCAGAAAGCTGAATTCGTTACAGCAGCATAGCTAGATGGGGGTTGGCAAGGGATGTGCTGATCTCTTCAAATGGGGATAGACATACGTAAGAGTCAATATTAAAAGAGGTGGGGAAAAAAAGAAAAAACTGACGCTACACAAAATGTTCATTTGTAGGTGGGATTCATGCTTTGAACATCTGGAATGGACCTGGAACTGCAAACCATGCATGCCTTTAATTTGAGGACCTGATCAATTAACTGCCCAGCATGTGAGTATGAGATTAGATGAACAGATGCTTTGCTTCTGTTCGATTTAAGCTGAAAACTTGTGCTCTGAAGTATTGCCACTTAAAGGCATATGTACTCGATGACTATACACGCTAATTGCTTTACCAACAGCTGGAGACATGCTAAATTAAGTTCCCTGCAAAATATTGTGGTCTAGGACCCCTTCAATGTTGAGATATGTTAATTTTCATTTTGATCTGGATCGTCCTATTTATAGATTTGGCAACACATGTAACGTTGATGCAAGGGAGCTAACACCGCGGCTTTGTTGACATCCTCACTTTTTCAGAGGCTAGAACAAGCTGTAATGCATGTATTATGGTCCGCGCATGGTGACATATCGTCATTATATGGTCTTATGGTGCGTTTGACATCGATTATGGGCAAACTACACTTTGTAAACACGGGAGCGCGTACATATGCCTTTAAAGCTTTTGTTAAAGAAATATTTTCTCTCAACAACACTGATATTAATAAAAATGGCTTGCTGACAGAAGTGAAAGAGGATCAGGGGAAGAGAAAAAGGAAGGTAACCATTCATTGTAAACAAAGAGAATATCACATTACTTCCTTGTGGGATACAGCCATTCCACAAGCTTGTTTTTCAATGATTAAATCTTTTCAGCAGCTACCAGTGACATGGACTGACCCCCCGCGGGTTAGGGGGAAGAATTTACCCGATGCTCCCCAGCATGTCGTAGGAGGCGACTAACGGATTCTGTTTCTCCTTTTACCCTTGTTAAGTGTTTCTTGTATAGAATATAGTCAATGTTTGTAAAGATTTTAGTCAAGCAGTATGTAAGAAATGTTAAGTTCTTTGTACTGGAAACTTGCATTCTCCCAGTAAGGTAATATATTGTACTATGTTGCAAGCCCCTGGAGCAATTTTTTTATTAGTGATTTTGTGAACAAGAAACAATTAACAACAAGTGGCTCTATCCCATCTCCCCCCCCCCCCCCCCTTTCCCCGTCGCGATATAACCTTCGTGGTTGAAAACGAAGTTAAACACCAAATAAAGAAAGCAAGACATGGACTGTTGTGTTTTGTTTTTTGTGTCCAAGTACAAACATTTTGTTTTTTTGTACAGTGGCCTTTGAAGCGGCCCTTTTCGTTCATTCAGCGACAATTAGACAAAAATTATGGAAAACCCAGTTATTCAGTTAATCTTGCTTGTTTCTGTTTGGTTGGTAGAACGGATTTTTAGCTGTATATATAGGTTAGTTGGATGGTTGACTTGCTAATTACAGGAAAAATATTTTTTTAAGGAAAACTTCACAGCTGTTTTGTACGGTAATGCAAGGGTGTTGGACTTTAAGATTTTATCGTTGTTGTTAATGTTATAACTTATATGATGCTGATATGCTTTATTTCGACAACTAGCATCACATTCTTTGTGTATTCAGGGCGGGTCAGTCAGCTGGCAGGAGGAGTGTCCACCTCCCACCGTGCAGTGCACCTGAGTGTCAGTCCTTCCTGCAGCAAACACAGGCTGCGTTGCAACAACATGAGGTCTCTTGCGTCGTCAGTTATGAGCTTGGAGGCTTGTATCAGCAGCGTTTTCAGCAAGCTTTCGGTGACAGCACCTGCACTGTCATTCATGTCTGCTCTGAGATTCTGAGCAAGGTAATTTTTTGGTGTGAAAGTTTAAGGGCATGTGTGTTTTTGTTTGCTTTAGAAAAAAATTGTAACTTTAGCTCAATTGCAGAGGGGATTTTTTTTTTTTTTTCAGACAGGCCATGGGTTATGTCTCCAGGGATGTTGCTACAAATTCATACCTATAGGACAAATGTCCTGAGTTCTTCAGCATCAATAGGACATTTGACCGCTTTCAGAAAGTTTAATACCCCCCGCGGGTTAGGGGGAGTCCCATATTGGTTGGGACTAGAAAGAATTTACCCGATGCTACCCAGCATGTCGTAAGAGGCGACTAACGGTTCTGTTTCTTCTCTTCTTTTGTCTTATTTCTGCCTTACCAGTCCTTTCACCTATATTTCCTTCCAAGAAAACTCTCCCTACTATTCCCTGCAGTTTTCCAATTCTTTTCTTGTTGTCTTATTTCTACCTGACTGGATCCATCACCTTTATTTCACTTACCAAAAGTCTTCTTTTCCACATCCTTATTTCTCTGCACCCCGCATGTCGTATGAGGCGACTAACGGATTCTGTTTCTCCTTTTACCCTTGTTAAGTGGTTCTTGTATAGAATATAGTCAATGTTTGTAAAGATTTTAGTCAAGCAGTATGTAAGAAATGTTTAGTCCTTTGTACTGGAAACTTGCATTCTCCCAGTAAGGTCATATATTGTACTACGTTGCAAGCCCCTGGAGCAATTTTTTGATTAGTGCTTTTGTGAACAAGAAACATTTAACAAGTGGCTCTATCCCATCTCCCCCCCCCTTTCCCCTATCCCATCCCCCCCTTTCCCTCGTCGCGATATAACCTTCGTGGTTGAAAACGACGTTAAACACCAAATAAAGAAAGAAAGAAAGAAAGTTTAATAGGACATTATGAATTTGCGCCAAACAGCTTATAACACATTCCATGGAATTGTTCCAAAGTCATGCGCCCACACACACACGCACACACACACACACCCACGCGCGCCCGCTGTAGAACACACATAATATAGTAAATACATCAACACAGTGTGCGTATAATAATGTATTTGTTTAGTTTTAAAGAAACCACAAAAAAGAAACGAACATGAACAACTTCAGAGCTCTTACTTTGATTACAAACTGCATGATTTGGATAAAAGTTGAAAAACAAAATGATCGGTTTGATCTAATGCTGATCTTTTGCAGGCTTTAGTTTTTTTTTCAGCGGCATAATTCAGTGCTTCGTCTCGTATCGAAAACAAAAGCAGACGACAAATTTAGTCAGTTGGAGTTGTCTCCCGTACTCCTGTAGCATGCACTGATCTAAAAATAATCCACTTTTTTTTAGATCAGTGCGCTGCACCGAGACGGTTATACCCAAACGGCGCATACCACAAATGGTTCGGGAATTCCCGACAAAAGAAAAGATCCGCACGCGGCACTGGCAACTTCAGTGTCAGCTGAACACGAGAGCGTTCGGTCTTTTAGAAGATTTGTATCTTGAAATGAAAATTAACGAATATCGCGCTGTCCGAAGGAATGGAGTACATATCGGACAATGACCACGCTCAGGCTAAAACGATAGGACATCTGACCGACATACGGCAATGTGAATCGGACATTTGGGGATTTTCATCGGTATATGTCCGATGTCCGACGCCTAACGACATCCCTGTGTCTCATGCATGTTTGATCTTAAAAGCAGGATCAGGTGCAGTAGATCAGCCTAACAAATCAAGTATCCTCTTTGAATTTATAACAAATGTAATTAGCCCTTTGCTGTTTGTGATGAGTGTTCTGTGGAACCCCCCATTTAGGCCCCCCTCCCCTTCCCTCATCATAAGACCTCCCCCTTTGTAAGAGCCTAGTTTTTCACATTTTTTTTCTCCTTACTGTCTGTGAATTTGCCTCCTTTTTAAGAGTCATGATTTTAGGAGGTCTTCAAAGGGGGGTGCCACTGTAGAAACGTCTAATGATCCGTAACATTGACATGTTTTGTCCCCTCAACAAATTATTGCATGTGTTTTTAACCTTTGTTCACTCTTTTCAGATGAAGAGAGTGGAGGAGGTGTTGAAAAGAGACCCCGGCAAAGCCTGGTTTGTGCAGATACAACCTCCCAGCTTTGAGGCAGACAAGGAGTTCCTTCTGGACTTCAACGTTGTAGACCTCTGTACGCAAGACAAGCAGCAGAGCTTCCTGAAGGACCTTCTCGCCAGGCTGGGCATTCCTGGACCTACACAAGCTTCAGCGGGCCAGGCCGGTGGTGGAACAGATCCAACCAGTGCCCCCCAGTTAGACCCTTCTGCACAGGATGCGCAGAGGTCTGCAGAGGCAGAGAAGGATTTTCAACCCTTCCCCACGTACGTTACGGAGATCTTCCAACTTTTTACTTTTAAATTTCACCGTCTTGATGTAGAGATTGAATGCAACGCTTACTCAGTTATGTTCCTTTTTTTGATGTCATAATCATTTGTATGTCCGTCCACTACGCAGACCTTTAGTTACCTGTGAATTTTTTATTTTGTGTGTAATTAAACCTTCCCTAAACTCACCTTCTGGTGTTTTTTTTTATGTTTACTGAGTAAGTTCTGTTTCTGTTGATTGTCTCATCAGTATTTGTTCGTCCGTCAACTTAAAAAAACCCACTAGGTCAACATTCTAGTGAATACTTTGTTTTGTCTTTAATTAAACGATACAATAAGGCTAAGAGAAACATTTTATGTTTTCAATTCCCCATCCGACACAAATTTGTCCTCCCAACTGTCAAGACTCAGACTATTTTTGACTCTTCAAAAGAAATATTTATTTAAAATGACAAAACTCGATTTGGCAGACTTTACAAGGATAGTTAGTCTTCTCCTACATCCAGAGGAGAAAGTGCGCACGTTTTCCGGCCACTAAAAAGCCACATGCAGCGGTGTAAATAAACAATTTTCAATAAAAATAAAAAAGATAAACCAAAGTAATGGGCTACCAACCCTAATTTTTGTGTGCCTTCTCATTGGAAATAAACATTTATTCTTATTGTTTTTGCCTAACTAACCTTGGGGTTTTTGTTTTGTATTATTTTTCCAGGGTATTCAGGGGTGGTACGTCATCCACGCTTCATGTTCACAAATCTTCCTTTTCTCCAGAAGTTTCGCACTTCACTGCCACTGGTAATCATTTAAGACATTTTGTAGAAATTTCTTTTAAACATTTATGTGTTTTGACTTGAGTATTCCTCCTTGCTGTATAAAAACGGACTGGGTGGCCGAGTGGTAACGCACTTGCGCTCGGAATCGAGAGGTTGCGTGTTCGACCCTGGGTCAGGCCGCTATTTTCTCCCCCCTTTCCTAACCTAGGTGGTGGGTTCAAGTGCTAGTCTTTCGGATGAGACGAAAAACCGAGGTCCCTTCGTGTACACTACATTGGGGTGTGCACGTTAAAGATCCCACGATTGACAAAAGGGTCTTTCCTGGCAAAATTGTATAGGCATAGATAAAAATTGTCCACCAAATACCCGTGTGACTTGGAATAACAGGCCGTAAAAAGTAAATATTCGCCGTAATGGCTTGAGATTTACTGGCCGATGTGAATGCGTGATGTATTGTGTAAAAAATTCCATCTCACACGGCAGAAATTAATATGTAAATCGCCGTGAGCTCTTGTGAGAAGGGGCGATTAATAAATGTCCATTATTATTATTATTATTATAAAAACAGAAGGAAAGGCATTTGAGACAGTGACAAAAGGTCAGGTGTCATGTCTACTGTCCCGAATGACACACGATTGCTGACATTTCACCATTGCCAAAAGAATAAACAAATAAGAAATAGGTAGAAAATGAATGTGAAAACTGACTTTGATTGTTGATCAGTATTTTCTATACCACTAACAAATAATCTACTTACACATAGCTGTTTGGCAAATGTATGTTGCATGGGACACACTGACATGAAAGTGGAAGATGTTTTTCCCTCTAGAGAAACTGCATATCAAGTTACACTTTTTGTGCTCTTCCATTCCAGTTGGCAATCAATTGTTAACGCATGTTATTAGAAAAAATAGAACGAAAACAGATTAGATAGAATGAAAAATGTACTGGTGATGTCATTTGGGACATACTGACATGAAAACGGCACCTTTTGTCATTGTCTCATTTACGTTTACCCATAGCTCAGTCAAAATAAGGTTTTTGTCGCTTTCAGTATTTCAGTCGCTTTCAGCATCTGACTTAATCTGAACGTAGAGCACATGAATAGCTTGATTTGATGGATAAAAAACAAAGCCAAGGTGCTACTTTTAGATCAAATAAAGAAAGGGAGAGAAAAATCGTTTACGGTTGTCTTGCATTCTGAATGCCTTGCTCCCCTACCTTTGCAAATACATGTACATTGATTTAAACGCTACTGTGTATTGTCATATTCTGAATGGTTAAAATCTTGTTATGCATTGGAGTATTTTGTTGATTTCAGTTTCTTTTATTTCTATTTTTCTTTTTTACATTTAGTCAAGTTTTGACTAAATGTTTACGGATAGGCAGGGTATCGAGACGAGGGTGTGTGTGTGTGTGTGTGTGTGTGTGATTCCAAGAAAACTACTGCACACATCTTCATGAAACTTTACATACAAATTGTGCAAGATGATATACCCATACATTTCGGAGGGTAAATGTATTTGTCACAAACGTTGAGGTGGCTCTGTGGCGAGCTAACTTTTCAATCAAATTGATTGAGATTTTGGTCAGACATCTTTGACTCAATGCGGACTATGAGATTGCATTTCAGCTTGTAAGCTTAATGATTAGGTAATTCATTTCTGCATTCTTAGGGAAAAGTACATTTTGAACATTTTCAGAACTAATATTGTAATAACATATTCAAACGGGATTGCATTGTATTTTTTATCATCTCCTGAATCCAAATTGTATAGATATGTCATGTCTATTCTGACAATATGCTCAAAAGTAGAGAAAATTGGTCCCATGTTGGCATACTTCGCGGAACCCAGCACAACCCATTTCGGTGTTCCGGTTTCAGCTAGCCTTGCATCTCTAGTACATGTAGTAGTATTGTTAATGACTCTTCCTGAGTTTTCAGTGTTGAACTTTCAGTTTCAGGCTTACAGATTGACTAACATTTTATATCGCTTCACGCAATTTATTTTTTTTTTTTCATTTTGCCTTGGCGGTAGTAAGGGTTTGCTTGTGCTGTCAGATTTGGCTTATATTGTGGGCATGCATGTGCATGTTTTCTTTTTTTCTTGTTGTATTTTTTTCTTCTTCAAATTTGGGTTTTATTTTGTTCTTGGTGTTTGTTTGTATTATTGTGCTATTTTTCATCACCCCTTTTCTTGTTGTGGCAGGTTCAGTGTGCATGTTGTCGCTAGAATCTTTCCAAGTTTCCCTTTACTTTCAGCCAGCGCTGCAAATTTTGATAAGATTGCCAGAGAAGAACAGCCTTTGAGGGATCTGGTGTATCTCAGTCAAGTAGTCTTGCCAGGTCTGCATGCTAAAGGAGACCTTGTGTCGCTCGCGAATCTTGCATGTAGTCGTCAAGTTGAGTTACGGTTACAAGCTCTGCATTTGGTTAGCATGCTCCTGCTAGAGAATTCCCCGGCCGCTTGCTGCGTGAACCAGTTGCAGGCAGCTGAGCTCTTCCTCTTCAAAGCCATTGAGCAGGAGTTTAAACAAGGTGATATCAAACAGGGAACTGGCTTCTTCAGTGAGCATCTTGGTTCAACAGAGCTCTTGGTGACTGTGTACCTGACTCTGGTTATGACCTACCTCCTCAAAGAAGACAGCTCTCGTAGAACTACCTTCTTGGAGAAAATTAAACTTCAACTGCAGTCTCTGTTCCAAATCAACAGGCAGTCTTCGTCCATTAGGGACAGGTTGAAGAAACGTATCTCTCAGCAGTCTTCTCCGGTTCCTGGATGGTACAAGGCGGTCAGATCCTGCCTGAGGGCATGGAGCATGATTGATTTTGAACAAGCGAGAGAGATGTTCGGCACTGGGGGGCAAGGCGTGTCTCATTCACGATCACCCTGGCAGGGTGCGTCTGCCTGGAATTTGGAACAGATGTTTCCCATGCTTGTGGCCAGTCTTGTTAAGGTAAATAAACATAGGGTTTTTTCATCCTCCTTTTACCTCCTCTGTTGCTTCTTTTCTTTTCTTTTGTTTGTTTTTGTTTTCCAAAGTTATTTTTGTTTTGCTTTTATTTTCCCTCCTTTTGTTCACTTTTATTTTTTATTTTTTCTTGCTTGTATGACTGTATGTAAGTTCAGTTGATTTATTCATGGTAAAACTGTAACAGATGAAGCGCTTTTTTTTTTAAACATAATCAGCAATTTTTATAAGGGAATATTTTCTTTATACTGGTAGATGCTATTCTTTCCTATCATCAAGAAGTTGATTAATTTACAACGATTCAGTTCACTTGAAGTGTTAACTAACTGTTAAACAAATTGTGTGGAGGGCATGTATCTCACATCACACAGTATTTTTTGCCATCCACCTTTGAGATACCTGTGGCAGTCAAGTTAGAATTCCAAGTACATGTAATTCAATTTGTAATTAAAAATGTTGAGAGATGTGTAATCTTAGTAACCAATGGTAAATTATATTGATGTTTGTCAGTTGATCTAGTCTGCATGTTTAATTCACATACAGTGGAGTCCGGGTACAACGAATCTCAAGGGAGATACATTTTAGTTCGTTATATCAGTAATTCACTGTAGAGTTTTCACCCTAAATGGCCTCAAGACAAGTTTTCCCACTCACCTTGAAATGATCGTCCGGTCGATCTTTCCTTGGAGAGTACAATCTCTGCATGTTTTCAACAGCTTCATAATATAATCCATAGAGAGGCATAGTTCAAATGTTCACTTTACTGTCATTTTAGAAGTAAAATTTAAAAAGTCGTATAAAAGCATGTACCGCCGGGTCATAAGGCGCAACTTTTTTCCTCGAGTGTATCAAAATACGAAAAAAATCAAAGAGACCGCCTGAGTACCAGTCAAACAACTTGTGATAATGCATGTTTCAGCTACTAGGTACTACCCTGGCCATGTTTCCTCTCAAGACATCAAAGAGACCGCCCCATAGGTTAAACTTGGTCACTGACCCCGGTGCAGGAAGTGTTTCCTCTCTCAGATATGACAGGGGAACCACCTCTCATAGCTAAAACTGGGTCATTGACCCCTGGGAAGAACTCAAGAAGGTCAGTGACTATAAACAAGGCATCACAATGGACCTGCCTTTGATCTCGCCGCACACACAGAGCACACATATTTCCACTCTGTATTCTTCCTTTGATGTGCGGCTTATTTTCATTCTTCGACCGTTTGTTACCGGTATACTTTTACTTGTGTTTGTGTATTTTTGTCTTTGGAGACAATCATTGACATCAGTTCGTTGTAGCCTTGTGACTTTTAGAGACAAAACGGCTCTGGGGCGATGAAAACATGTTTGTTATAAGAGGGGTTCGTTATGCAAATGAGTTCAAAAGGTTCGTTGTAGCCGGAAAGTAACAAGTAAGAAATAGAAGGCTGTCTGCCGGGAAATCAATGGCAGTTCGTTAAAAGCGGGATTTCGTTATACCCAGGTTCGTTATAGCTGGACTCCACTGTATATGTGCTCTAAGCATTGGTTTTGGTTTCTTCATATTTGCAGTCATTCAGAGAGTCAAAGCCAGTATTTATGACATTCCTGGTGAATTTTCAACCAAAGGTGAAAAAGACCAACAGCCAGACATGGACCTCTCTCCAAAGGATGATCACATCTTTCCTTATCTTTGGTCTCAACAGTTTTCTGCAACATCGCTCAGGTAAGCAGGACATATTGCAAAATGTATTAAAAATAAAACTCCTTGAAGGTGAAGTCAACTTGAAATGAGATTGCATACTGGGTATAAAATAGTGTGAACATCTCCACAGATGTTTCATCTGTGTTTGATTCTGTGAGAGTGTACTGTTAACTGAAAAAGTTAACAAATGGCTATTGTATATGTATCATTATCCCATGACCTGCCTCTTTGTCTCTGTTAGCTGAGGAGGGGATTATTTTGGATTATCCATCACAACCATATGAATTATCCATCACAACCGAGTCTCGATCTCACCTGTCATTGGTCTTTGTCTTTGGTCTCAGAGTACAACTGAATAATTTATAGAGGTCATCTGCATATTTATCGTTAACTCGGGACTACTTTTTTTTCAGCAAAACGATTGAGATATTCTGCGGTATAAAAGTCGAACTGACGTTTGTCTAACGATCTACAAACATTATCATTGAAGAAATAAAGAAAACAACAAAGAATGTACATAATCTGTTTGGGTGAATAGAGCTGAGTGAAGATTATGAGTTGTCCGACGCGGTGAGACTGAGAGAGAGAGACAGAGAGCACGAGAGAGAGCGACAGAGACACACAGTGATTCAAGGCGCACAACTCTAGTAAAGTTGTCGTAACGAGGTACGCTTCAATCATGGGCAACCGCTTAGATCAATCCCAAGAGCATCCTGATTCAAAATCTTGAGCGACAAAATAAAACTTACACTAAAACAGTATGCTTATAGTTTTGTTCATTTGTTATCGCTTTTAGAGCATTGATTGCTAAATATGGTTCAACAGAACAAGGCTGTCTCATCAGTCGTCTGCTACAGATCTATCGTCTGAGGCCGGTGCGTCTCACTAGCGCTAGCGATACGCACCCTCTGCTGCAGGATCTGTCGTTTGCTATACATGTAGTATCTTCGGCTCAAGTTGACCGGCATGGAAATTGCCATTTTCAAAGTTGGTGATACTGTTAGAATAAAAGGTGGCGAAGAAGGTCGGATCTTGGACATACAGAGACCACTAGGCTACATGCGTTGCCGCATAAAAACAACTCGACAGTGGTGCGCCGTTTTCCCCAAGACAGATACCTCGCCTAAGACAACGACAGACATCAAAGTTAGGCTCACCTAAATCAGTAAGTGACGATTGAAGAAGTAGGTAATACAAATTTGAACACTGAAGCACAAAGGCTCGAATAAGCACAAACTCAGCAATCATCTTCATCGCTTGTAAAATCACACACGCGATCTTTCGAATCCCGCTGAACTCAGGTCCAAAATGAGTTACTTCCCTTCGGATATCATTCTCTCCCGTCGCTAGCCGTGAAGCGAAGATGATCAAAATGCGGTCTTTCGCAGTTTTGACGAATGACAGCTCGGGTATCCGACTGAAACCAGCCGGTAACTGCACAGTATCAAATGCATTCAAATCCTGGAAACAAAAAGACAAAAGGGGACTCGTTTCGCACATGAATATCATGACACGATTTTCGGTGGCAGAAGGTTTGATGAGCAGTAAACAGGCACTCGCAAAGTTTGTGTCAAAAAGTTAGGTTTTTAAATGAAAACGTCGGAGTAATGGGATAAAAAGCTTACACACCTCGTCCTGAATATCGTGCATATTTTCCCTCGGGTCGATTTACAGGTATTACCTCGCCAGAGGCTCGGTAATACCTGAAAATCGACCCTAGGGAAAATATGCACGATATTCAGAACTCGGAGTGTGTAACCTATATATACTGAATGTTTTGCTGCTTATAATGTGCCTATTATTTCCTCTAACGACCTAAAATGCATTTTTCACTTTTAAAAAGTACCATCACAGCATATGACTTCTTTTCTTTTTACCCAAAGAAAAGCATATTGGGGGTGGGGGCACATCCCCCCGTGGGTTAGGGGGAAGAATTTACCTGATGCTCCCCAGCATGTCGTAAGAGTCGACTAACGGATTCTGTTTCTCCTTTTACCCTTGTTAAGGGTTTCTTGTATAGAATATAGTCCATTTTTGTAAAGATTTTAGTCAAGCAGTATGTAAGAAATGTTAAGTCCTTTGTACTGGAAACTTGCATTCTCCCAGTAAGGTAATACATTGTACTACGTTGCAAGCCCCTGGAGCAAATTTTTGATTAGTGCTTTTGTGAACAAGAAACAATTGACAAGTGGCTCTATCCCATCTCCCCCCTTTCCCCGTCGCGATATAACCTTCGTGGTTGAAAACGACGTTAAACACCAAATAAAGAAAAGAAAGAAAGGTGGGGGCATGATAATAAGGTATGTTTTGCAGCTGTATTACTCTCCCTGTGCTGTTGTGTGCTGTTCTTTGTTCTCTTCTACATCTGTGTTTTATTCTTGTGAAAATGAATGCTTTGTAACCATTATGTTTCAGAAAAGCTTTCATCGTCTGACAACTTTCTGCAAGAGTGCGGCCATTCAGTGGACTGGTTGTCCAAAGTGGTATCCAGGCTGGACGAAGACAGTCAGAGTCACTGCAAATACCAGATGACCGCTCTTCTCTTCAGCACCAACAAGGCCGTCCGACAACACACCGGCTTTCTGCTTAGGCACCAGTCGTAGGTTTCTGCCAAATGATGGGTTTCTGCTGAAAGGAGCGGAATGAGCCTTGTTCAGTCAGATTGGAGATTAGTAGAAAAGAAATTTAGCTTGTCATTTAAAAAAAGAGGTTGTGGGTATATAGAATTGAATGTTCAGTTTTAATGTTTAGTTGTTAAAATAAGCTGCCTGTATATAAACTATTCTTAAGTTAGGAAAGACAAAGGCTAAATGTCTGCATTAGACTGGTTGAATTGAATAGAAAATGTTTTTGTTCCAATATCATGCAGATGCTTAGAAAAAAATCAAACAAAACATTACGTTTACCCGATAGCACAGGACTATAGCAACCATATGTACAAGTTTATAAGAGTAGATGAAAATAGATTTTGAGCACCGAGTTCTCTTTCTTGAAGAAAAATAAATTAATGAAAAAATTCAACAGTTAAATTTGAGAAGAAAAGTCAACAGGCTATTGCCTATATATGCATGTATGCATGTACAGTATAAAAGCACATACACATGAGATCTGTATGGTTTGGCAAATTTGTTAGCCTAGAAAGTATTTGTGACTTGAAAAGACGTTTGTATATGTGCTGTATATTATTGCTTACTGTGATGTGGTTTGCTGTTGTACAAAATGTTTTCAGCTAAAAGACAGTAGCATGGTTTTCTTGTGGACATAGTACCACGGTTCTGTGTTCATATCTCTGCTTTTGCATGACTGTGTGTTTTAGGTCTGTGTTGTTCGTTGTTGCACAGCATACTTCCGTTTTCCTTGTGTCTGACAATTCATTCAACTCATAAATAATGAGCTCTGATCTGCATGATTTCAAAAGAAAAAGACATATCAAGCATACACTGTTAAACAGCCTTTTTCTGTCAAAATGTACAGATCGCAGCTCATTATAAACTCTGACGCCAACAGCCTGTCAACTGATTATTTGTACTGAGCTATATATACCTGAGCTTGCCTCACTTTTAAGGAACTCAACTCTTCCACGGCCCTTCCAAACCATGAGAGTTATTTATGGAATTCGTCTAGTGAAGACATTTTCTGCTATACATTTCAGGTTTTATGACAAGCATTTATGGGAGATGTTACTGCTAGAGACTGTGCTGAGCACATGGCCGTTGCTTAACTTAGACAAGGGCAGACTCGAGACGAAACTGAGCGGTCTTCAGAGCTGGATGGTGATAAGGTCGACGTTCAACGAACGGAACGTTCAGACTCACGTTCACAGACCCACGGCCACCCACCAGCTGCGTTTCAACAGGACTGAGGACAAGAGCGTCTTGCAGGGCGACCAGTATTTCAGGGAGCTGGGATTCCTGAAGCAGCTGAAGCATTGTAACATCCTACAGCTTGTGGCTTTTCATGACACCTGCTGCCCGCAGTTCTACATCACTGAAGACTACTTGTCAGACCCAGTGCAGTCTGTTCTTGTCAACAAGAGCAGGAATGACCATCATTTCTCACTGGAACGGTTGGTTGGCTTTTGTCTGCGTCTTGTGGCTAGGACAGTTCTGTTTAGAAAAGAAGTTAAGATGGAATGACCATCATTTCTCACTGGAACGGTTGGTTGGCTTTTGTCTGCGTCTTGTGGCTAAGACAGTTCTGTTTAGAAAAAATAATAATAATAATAATGGTGATTTCTATAGCGCTTTCGAACACACAAAGCACTTTACAAAAGCAATAACAACATCATTACCAGAATGACGCCATTGACGGAATAGAACACAATCATAAACACTTTACAACAAAAACCAAAAACAAAACATAAATGTTACAAAAATCCAGAGGCTCTTACAGGAACGAACTCCCAGTATACACAACAATTATAATGTGCACACACACACACACACACACACACACACACACACACACACACACACACACACACACACACACACCCACACATGTCCACACACACACACACACACACACACACACACACACACACAGACACAGTAAACATTGTTCATCCGAAAGTGCACATTCACAGGGTCGCGACAACTACATCATCATAGAATGCTTCTCTGAAGAGGTGAGTCTTGAGATTTGCTTTGAAAGAAGGCAGAGATGGACTGAGACGTAGAGACAAAGGGAGTTTGTTCCAGATATGATCAGCTGCGACTGAAAGACAGCGGCCACCATGATCGTCCCTCTGATACTTAGGAGCTTTGACAAATTTATTTTGGGAGGCAGAGCGGACAACCCTATCAGGATTGTTTTTCTGCACGAGATCGGACAGGTACTGTGGAGCCGTGCCCGCAGCAATTTGATAGAATATGCAGCAGATCTTGTATTTAATTCTTTGTTCGACTGGAAGCCAATGTAGCTGTTTGAGTAGAGGCGTGACGCTTTGTTTCATAGGTGTTCGAAACACGAGTCTAGCGGCAGCGTTCTGGACTAGTTGCAGGGGCTTGGTGACAGATTTGGGACATTCAGCAAGCAGTGAATTACAGTAGTCTAATCTAGAGAGTATGCCGGAACAGACTAGTCTTTTGGTTGCGTCTTCGGTAAGGTACTGTCGAATGGAACCTATACGCCGGATCTCCATTCGCGCTGCTTTACATGTTTGGACTACATGCTAAGATCTTTGTCAAAAAAGACTCAGAGATCACGGGATGTATCCGAGAACTTGATGTCAATATTGTTCAAAGAGATGGCCTGTGGGAGTTCTGAAATAGACTTAGCATGGGTAGGGGTGGAGTATGAAAAACGCATGGCTTCAGTTTTGTCGTCATTTAGTTTGAGTTTGTTCTCTTCCATCCATGCCCCGACATCTCTCACACACTCCTGTAGCGACAGAACCAAATCTGGGTACTTGTCATGTGATGCGGAATGATTGATCTGCGTATCATCTGCGAAGATTTCGTGTAGCACACAATGATTCTCTATGAGAGTTGTCAGCGGTGCTGTGTACATAATGAACAGCACCGGGCCTAACACAGAACCTTGGGGAACACCAAACACAAGAGAGGTTTCAGCAGATTGTTGGCCATCGATCAGAACAAACTGTTTCCTGTCTGAGAGATAATTTTGAATCCAAGAGAGAGCCATCTCGCTAATGCCAAAGTAGTGCTCTAGACGATATAAGAGAATGTCATGGTCTATCGTATCAAAAGCCGCAGACAGATCTAAAAGCAAGAGGACGGATGTTTTGTCCTGGTCTAGAGCGGTCAGAAGGTCATTCAAAATACGAAGAAGAGCCGTTTCCGTGCTGTGCCGTGGTCGATAGGCTGACTGGTGGGCACTAAGAAGGTTGTGGGATGAGAGATGTGAGGCAAGCTGTCGGAGAACAAGTTTTTCGAGAATTTTCGATAGAAAAGGAAGGTTTGAGACGGGTCTATAGTTTTTCAACTCGTTGGAATTGAGAGAAGCTTTCTTCAGCAGTGGCTTTACTAAAGCGGTTTTGAATTCCGTGGGGACAACGCCAGAAAAGAAGTTAAGATGGAATGACCATCATTTCTCACTGGAACGATAGGTTGGCTTTTGTCTGCGTCTTGTGGCTAGGACAGTTCTGTTTAAAAAAAGAAGTTAAGATGGAATGTCTTTGTGATATTTGAGGAGAATTACTGAAAAAGGATGACTGTTTTGGTCCAAATGTGGGGCTGATATGTACCTCGGTCATCTTCTTTATGTTTAGCATTTGAAATCTACAGAAAAGCAAGACTTGCAGGTTGTTAGGTTGGTTTGAATGCTGTTTATCACCGACATGTGTAACAGCTTCACAGGGTCAAGACCAAAGGTCAGATCTATTTCCAGCTACTTCAGAGCAGACATCACAAAGGCACAATACATGCAAATCCTTTCCAACTGAAGCTTGCAGATGAATCATGCATCTTCTCAATCATGTACATGTACTTGCAAAATTCACGAGTTGTAATCAATGGCTCATGAGCTGAGTGTTTATCATCAAACATATGACGCATCTAAATTATTCAGTTTTCGAGATATCAATGTTAAAGTTTCTCACTGCACCGGCCCCCGTAGCGCAGTGGTTAGCGCATCGGGCTGCGGGCCGGGAGGTCGTGGGTTCGAATCCCATCAGTGTCATGTGGGTTTTTCGGGCTACGGTCGGCTTCTACCCAGAGTGGAAGTGCTATGGTTCCTATGGGAAGGCTGGAATCACACAGCCGAGTGTCATTCACTTAACGAATGCGACTTTGAGGGTGCTCAGGTTCTGTTTACCTGACCAACACCGCAGGTGCGGCAGTTCTCGGGCCTGGTTGACACCAGGATATATTATGACAGTAAGCGTAGAGTGCTGCCCTGTCACGTAGTCTCAAACCAAATTGGAAATCCATAGCATCATCATTATAATCATCCTCATCTCATTAATCATCCAAAAATTATAAATTGTCCTTGCTCTTGTGGCCCTTCATGCCCGGAGCTCTCATGGTGACCTTGGTCTCAGTGTTCCTGTTCCATCCTTCCCTGAATAGTACTTCTGCTGTCAGTCTTCAACGTGTGACGTTCTGGGGGGTCGACGGAGGGACGTGGTGGCAGTCTGCTCTCTGGAGGGGACCCTCACTCAGTCTGGCTCCGCGACTTAGCAGTCAATGTCGTTAGTAGGGGGCATAGTAGGTAGTGGGCTGCGTCCGTTAGCTCGGGACAGACCCACTACTGAACACCGTCGAAGTGACTCAGCAGAAGTGCAGTGTCATCTTCCGAGGGAAGCCTACCGCAACGGCCCGACATCCCTCCCTGGAGCGTCTGTAAAATCGACAAGTTTCTCACTGCAAACAACATATTAACACATGAACGAACGAACGAACGCGCTGTAGGCTCACTTATATTTGGTTAAAATTGCAGAAATTATGGGTGATCAGTTTCACAGTAAGCCTGATAGCACGGATGTAGTACATATGAAAATAATGCTTTAGTGGATGGACCATAAAGGTTGTTCTTAGTTAACTGGAGAGACAAAATGCATTTCTGTCTGGAATATTTTCAGCTTGCTCACCATTGTACTGGAAGCATTAGCTGGAATTCAGTATTGCCATGACAACGACATTGTCCACCGAGATCTGACGTCTGCCAATCTCTTCATCACTTCGGATGAGAGAGTGAAACTGGCTGGCTTCAAGCATGCTCTCAAGCTTTCAGGAAAATCACAAGTCAGAGGTATTGTTTGTGTTTTGGTTAATGCTGGGTTCTTTAATGGGCTGGTAGTTGTTACAAATTTGTGATTTCTCTGTGTGACAGTTTCTATTGTCATCCTATAGTTTACTTTATTTGGTACTAGCAGTCAGGCCCGGCTTCGCCCGGGTGTTTCTGATCTTCCCTCTCTCTCAGAAACTTCTAGAATCTTATTCCAATGAGAATAAGCAATAGATGAAAGTGTGAGCTCATACATTTGGATTAAAAGGCTGGGACTGACAGTGTGAAAGCATCACCATCAACACACTCTTTTTGCTGAAAAATAACTTTTTGACTTGAGTTATCTCCTTTTCTTAGGAAAATTCTAGATACTTGAAAACCAGGTCTAACATCGACTCTATATATTCTGTAAAGACTGATCAGGCGTGCCTGCATTAGAAGAGATACCTCCCTTCAATGTATACAAAGTAAGAGTTACCTCCCTTTGCTTCTAGAAATTTCCTGAACTGTCCGGTTAACTTTTTCTTCTTCATTTCTTCTCCTCATAGGAGCGATAGAGAGTCTGTAATATCACTGGCATTATGTGCTTGCTACATGTGAACACCAGGCACTGAACTGGCCTTGCACAGCAGGGGGCAGGGTTAGTGTGTGTGTGGGGGGGGGGGGGGGCGGGATGATAGCGGGCGGGGGGTAACCCTTGAGAATTACACGGTATACTGGTTTGATGAGAGTTACCTCCCTTCCGTGGGTGACAAAGCATGACTTACCTCCCTTGCACTATGTAGACTGTATTGATAGATGGGGAAGGAAACAATGTCTGGAGAAACTAAAACCCAGGTGCACATCTGCGGCACCTAGGGAGTGTACGTGCACACTATCTTGTTCCTGCCTCTTGCCATCTCAGAGGTATGGCGACCACAGACAGACAGACAGACAGACAGACACTCTCTTTTATTATATGTATAGATAGATAATGAGCGAAATCAGATTTGTTTACATCATAGCTTTTGAAGAATGAATCTTATGTTCCTCTTCTCTCCTAATTCCTTGCTGTGAAAGGCAGGGTTGATAGTATAAGACATGATCGACTTGAGAACAGACTCATTTTTTACATTTAGTCAAGTTTTGACTCAATGATTTAACATAGAGGGGGGAATCGAGACGAGGGTCGTGGTGTATGTGTGTGTGTGTGTGTGTCTGTCTGTCTGTCTGTCTGTGTGTGTGTGTAGAGCGATTCAGACTAAACTACTGGGCCGATCTTTATGAAATTTGACATGAGAGTTCCTGGGTATGATATCCCCGGACGTTTTTTTCATTTTTTTGATAAATACCTTTGATGACGTCATATCCGGCTTTTTGTAAAAGTTGAGGCGGCACTGTCACACCCTCATTTTTCCATTAAATTGATTGAAATTTTGGCAAAGCAATCTTCGACGAAGGCCGGGGTTTGGTATTGTATTTCAGCTTGGTGGCTTAAAAACTAATGAGTGAGTTTGGTCATTAAAAATGGGAAACTTGTAATTAAAATTATTTTTTTATTAAACGATCCAAAAACAATTTCATCTTATTCTTCGTCATTTTCTGATTCCAAAAACATATACATATGTTATATTTGGATTAAAAACAAGCTCTGAAAATTAAAAATATAAAAATTATGATCAAAATTAAATTTCCGAAGTCGTTTTAAAAACTATTTCATGTTATTCCTTGTCGGTTCCTGATTCCAAAAACATATAGATATGATATGTTTGGATTAAAAACACGCTCAGAAAGTTAAAACGAAGAGAGGTACAGTAAAGCGTGCTATGAAGCACAGCGCAATCGCTACCGGGCCAAACAGGCTCGTCACTTTCACTGCCTTTTGCACTAGCGGCGGACTACGTTCAGTTTCATTCTGTGAGTTCCACAGCTTGACTAAATGTAGTAATTTCGCCTTACGCGACTTGTCTTCACTTCTCATCAAGTAGTAAAGCTTATATCATTTAACCTTTTTGATAAAAGCTAAATAATAGTAGACAATAAAGAAGAGAAAAACAAGACAGACTCCAATTGGTGTAACATTCACATTGCAAGTTAAGTTTTGTCTGTAAAACACACAAAAATACACACATGTGTAGGCTAACTCATGACTTGATTGTTGCAGACTTTGAGTTGTCTTTCATGGCGACACGGTGGTCTGCCCCTGAGTCTCACCAACACTGCTGCTTTTCCTTGACCTCTGACATGTGGATGGTTGGTCACATGATGTATGAGATTCTGACACATGGCAGGCTCCCTTACACGGATGTCCACAGGACTGACGAAGAGCTAATGCCCATGGTAAGCCGGGAAGAACATTGTCAGCAGAAGTGTGAGTGAAAATGAAAAGTTCATTGGGACAGAGAGGTTGACAGTATCATTCAGGAAATCAAACGCAGGCAGTTCTGGTTTCTTTCAAGGGTTGTATGGGTGTAAGATGGCCTTCATATCGGCTGGCTTAATTGTGATGAAGTGGGGAGAAAAGATGTATAAATGTAAATGCGGCACAGACAGGAGTTTAGGCCTAGGGGTTAGCGCATTATCTGCAGTGTTTCCGATTCTTGCTTTAACCCCTAGTTAAGGCAGGAAGAAAAGCTTATTTTCAAAGCTGACTTTACAGAGGTTGTCTACAAACTGTGAAATAAAATATTTGGAAGTTAATAGAAAAGCTGTACTGTACATTCCTTTGGCTGCTTGTGTGGCAGGCATAACAAAACATGATCACAAACTCATGAATAAACATGTACATGAGGCTTGGAGGGCAATCCCCAATGAAAACTATGCATTCAATCGGAAAAAGCAATCTTTTTGCACATACGCACATTTGCTTGTGATTTAGTACTTGCGTACTGGATTTGTGTGTATTATATTCATGCATGTGTTTATGTCTGCTATCAATTATTTAGTTTGTTAGATTCTTTTGAGGCTGAAGGGAAAATTAGACACCACTATATTCATTGTCATCAAGGAAACTATCAAAGAAACAGAGGGTCGTAAGGGCTTTTAATATTGACAACAATAAATGCCAGTTATGCGGAACCTGTCTCCTGGCACACTATAAGGATGAAGGTCACTTGTTCTTCTTCTGCTGCGTTCGTGGGCTGAAACTCCCATGTACACTCGTGTTTTTTGCACGAGTGGAATTTTACGTGTATGACCGTTTTTTACCCCGCCATTTAGGCAGCCATACGCCGTTTTCGGAGGAAGCATGCTGGGTATTTTCGTGTTTCTATAACCCACTGAACTCTGACATGGATTACAGGATTTTTTCGTGCGCACTTGGTCTTGTGCTTGCGTGTACACACGGGGGTGTTCGGACACCGAGGAGAGTCTGCACACAAAGTTGACTCTGAGAAATAAATCTCTCGCCGAACGTGGGGACGAACTCACGCTGACAGCGGCCAACTGGATACAAATCCAGCGCGCTACCGACTGAGCTACATCCCCGCCGGTCACTTGTTCATTTTAATGCTTATTCTCTCAGGTGCCAGGAGATTGGTTCCGCATAATCTCACTGTTGTCTATATATTATTATATATATATATAGAGTACATACATCCCTATGTTTTTGGGGGCTGGTATGGAAGAGTTGAGTTAAGAGACTTGAGTCTGGGATAAACTGCATTGAGGGTGCACTTAAAATCCTGGACTAAAGTCTCTAACCTCAACTCTTGCATACCAGCCCAGATCTTGTCATGAGCACTCTGCCTTACTTGGTCATGGTCACTAATTAGACAAAACATATCTGACAAAATAAGTCTTTGTCAGATAAGTGTTGTCTAATTAGTGTTTGTCTGTGCACTTAAAATACCGCTGGGTCAATATGTTTGTGAACGTAACGTTTTGTTTTGTCAATATTTAAACGTTCCAACAACATACCTTTCTTGTTTTTACATTTAGTCAAGTTTTGACTAAATGTTTTAACATAGAGGGGGAATCGAGACGAGGGTCGTGGTGTGTGTCTGTGTCTGTGTCTGTGTCTGTGTGTGTCTGTCTGTGTGTGTGTGTAGAGCGATTCAGACTAAACTACTGGACCGATCTTTATGAAATTTGACATGAGAGTTCCTGGGAATGATATCCTTGGACTTTTTTTTCTTTTTTTCGATAAATGTCTTTGATGACGTCATATCCGGCTTTTTGTAAAAGTTGAGGCGGCACTGTCACACCCTCATTTTTCAATCAAATTGATTGAAATTTTGGCCAAGCAATCTTCGACGAAGGCCGGACTTCGGTATTGCATTTCAGTTTGGTGGCTTAAAAATTAAATATTGTCATCATTTTCACGAGTTTTCATTCACAAGCACCTGGGAAATAAATCTCATGTTCCCCGGGGAATAAATCCCCGGTTACCATGGTTGCAGGAAGCCCTATTACATGGATAATCAAAAGCAAACCCAATAGAAACGCTCGAGGATTCTTCGGCTCTTTTCATTGGCGTTTCCCCAAACCTAAACAGACGACAAGACACTGCTTTGCAAAGTTCCAAAAACCAACTGGCAAACTGGCAAAAGTAAACAAAAAAACAAAACTACTTCAATAAATTCGTCACAAACAAATGAAACCTACCGATATGTTATGTCTTCTTACAAAGTCATGGAGTGCGTGTATCTGTGTTTCGATACACAGACGTTCGGAGAAACACGAACGTCAAGTTCAAGTAAAACGACACCTGGCACACACATTTTGACCGGTGCACAAGACGTTGTATCGATAAACGAAGCACAAGTAAGAAATAATAATAAAAGCAAAGAAAATAGAAACACGATATGAAAACATCTAACAAAGCCGAGCAAGCAGAATGACAGGTCTAATGAAAAACGAAGAGGTACCGAGTCGGAAACAAGATCGCGATTCTTTCCTTCGCTGCACGACGCAAATCTTCTGTGACCTTTGACCAAACGTAGCTTCCACATTCGATCACCGTGCTCAGCTTAATATTTACAACAGAAAGCCGAGGGGGTGGAATACCGAGATGAACCTACAGAACTGTGCATCCTCAAACCTGACATATTCAACCCAACTCATTTAATGAACTCAAAAACACAGAAAGTTGCTTTCACACGCCATCTTTGATTGCCAGTGGTTATCAGCACGGGACCCGTGTTTCAAAGCATGGCTCCCTGGGTTGATTGTGCACTTGTTTTCTCACTACCAAAATGATGACAAAAACGATGTTTGATGGTTTGTTGACAGACCAGCTTTTTTTGTCGGTCCTTGGGGGGCATATCGACTTTTGTTTCATATTTATTGACCGCGGCCTTCGGCCTTGGTCAATAAATATGAAACAAAAGACGATATACTCCCCCTCGGACAGACAAAAAAGGCTGGTCTGTCAACAACCCATCAAACATCTTATAATGACTTTGGTCATTAAAAATCTGAAAATTGTAAAAAAAAAAAAATTTTTATAAAACGATCCAAATTTACGTTCATCTTATTCTTCATCATTTTCTGATTCCAAAAACATATAAATATGTTATATTTGGATTAAAAACAAGCTCTGAAAATTAAAAATATAAAAATTATGA
>NC_090256.1:52995022-53005022 GCF_037325665.1 Littorina saxatilis | reverse complement strand
TATTTTCTAGCCCCTAATAGGCAAAGTACCTGTACATGTGGGACATGTCACATGAAGCACCATTTATTGATTGAGACTTCAGAGGCATGATTTGAACTATTAGGCCTAAAAAAAAATAGGTGTGGTTACGGTAACCCGACCTACCCTATTTTTAGGGGCCGACCCCATAACTTTTTATTACATTTGTGAAAAAAAAAAGTGCAGAAAACGCAATGAAAGCGAAAGCGCTCGAGTCGCACACTTAATTCCCTGTCAAGTAGGTTTAATTTGTACACATTAGAAAAAAAAGTTTAAAAAAAAATGATTGCCTTCCTTCCTACCCTATTTTGTTTGGCTATGTTACCTTAACCACATCTATTTGTTTTTTGTTTTTTGCCTTAGTTCAGAGTCTTAGCAGTTCTCATGCTCAGAAAATATCAGTTATCACATGCTTTACTGGGGATGGCCAAATCTCAGAATTTTACTTCGTCAGCTGGGCGGTAAAAATCAAGGGTCTGCCAAACCCGGCAAATGCAGTAGGCAGCCCAGAGATCCCTAAGTACCTCTCCCAAAGATGGTACTTTTCGGCAAGATTTACAGTTTCAAGCTGTTAGGACAATTTCTTTGAACATGTGATTTTACAGAGGTTTTTTTGGGAAACTATTCAAACCCATATCCTCATCATCTTGTTTCTCGATTGAGAATAATCATTTATAGATGACTATTATTCATTTCCCTTGTTGGGGTGTACTTGCATGTACTGGTGGTTGATTACCCAAATGTCCTCTCAGTGATTGAGACTTATATGAGGCTCAGTGATTTTAAATGTCACTGTTTCTTTAACGGGTTTATTCCGTTCTTTTATGTGTACTAATGGTACAGGTAGATATGGGGAGTGGTTGTTTGTTCAACCCATCTCATTATTTTGTTTCTCCACAAACAGATAATCATTTATGTATGATTTGTAGTGTACCTCATAAGATCTGAGTGTTATAATCACAGTAGCTTTGATAGTAGAGGCTGAGCGTTTCCAATGAAGGTAAACGTATTGTAGAGATGTTTTGCCTGTCGGTGATGAGAAGGTCATATAATTATATTGCCCTTGGTTGGGCTGTTGCTCTCCTAATGTGAGGCAGATTAAGTTGAAGTACCTCTCAGTGATTGAGGATTTCGTTGTATGTGTACCTCACAAATTCTGAGGGTTATGATCACAGTAGCTTTGATAGTAGGGGCTGAGCGTTCCCAATGAAGGTGAACGTATTGTAGAGATCGGTAGTCAAGGCTGTTTTGCCTGTCGGTGATGAGAAGATCGTATATACTGCCCTTGGTTGGGCTGTTGCTCTCTTAATGTGAGGCAGATTGAGTTGAAGCACCTCTCAGTAATTGAGGGTTTCGTTGTTTGTGTACCTCACAAATTCGGAGGGTTTTGATCACAGTAGCTGTGATAGTGGGGGCTGAGCGTTCCCACTGGCAAGTAGTTAACTCTGCGTGTTTAAGTAGATAGTTTCGTCAGAGTTGATCTGAGGTCTTATTGGCGGGTAACAGTTCCCGCTCATGGATTGGCTGGTTCGTGTAATTAGGGGATAAGTGTGTGTCACCCAACGTCCCTGTGGTTGGGGGTGGCGTCAGCGATTGGTGTAGTGGGGCTCTTAGCCTTAGGCTTGGTGGGCGGAGTTATTGTGGGGGTGATTGTTGGGCGCGAAACTGCGTCCCTCCCTGTCCGTTGCGGTTGGGTAACCGTGTTACGTGTCAGTTCTTCCGTGTACTTAGCACTGGTAATCAGTGTAAGATTAAAGTAAACTGCTCCCCGCACCCCCCAAGCCAGAGAACAAGTTAGTTTCTACCCCCCCCCCCCCCCCCCCTTCCACCCTCCGTGTCCGTGTGCATGATACTGCCGGCAAGCCCACAGCACGATACTTTGTCTGCTTGTCATGAACTAGTTATGGAAATTGAATTACACACAATCAAAAGAACATTTGAGGACAAAGAAACAAACCTGAATCAATTTCCAGCCCTTCTTCGTAGTCACAGTCAGAGCCACACGTCTCTTCTGCCTGCGATTTTGATTCCAAAATTAATTGTCCATCGGGCTTTCATTGTCATGATGCCGTCTTCGCTTTGAGCAGAGACATACATACATGTCTATGTCTCTGCTTTGAGTCAAGTTCAACCTGAACAGTTTTAGGACGTCCTCGTTTTCCAGTGAGAACCTTAATTTTGACAGACGGAATTGCTTCGAATCTCTTCGCGCGCGGCATTATCACGTCAAGCTTTTTTCATCACCGAAAATCGCGTCCGGTAATGGCGACGTAAATTCTTGATTGGAAATTAATAGTAAACGATCGATGAAACAAAAAACGGGATCCGAAAGACACCAAAACTTAAAAGATCAAAATGTAAACTGTATGTTTTGCTAGTTTGGCTTTATTTTCGATTTGGCTCCATTCACTGAGTTATCCGAACGGCGGCAGTGCGGAACCGCAGCATCCATCGCTATATATAGCTTCAGCGCGGCTACAGGGGCCTATCATCGCAAAGCAACCCGAAGACTGAGCTACACAGCCTGCTCAGAGTACGTTCTCCGAGTACAAAGTACCCTTCTCACACGGCTGTCCAGCCTCTATTCAAACATACTTTGTAACCGCTATGAGCGAAGTGCAATGGGTGCACACACACACACCACTCCACTCACACACACACACACATACACACACACACTCACACACACACACACACACACACACACACCACTCCACTCACACACACACACACACACACACACCCCTCTCTCCCCATCCCACACACACCCATGAGGCTATTTCTTGTCTTCAACTGCTATGGTCAAGGTCTCTGTCATACCATCTGTGTTGTTGCAAACAGAAGGGGCCAGTGCATTTTGTGGAGCCATGCTCAACACGCTTTTCAAACGAGGAGTGGACGATTCTGAGTCAAGAGGACTTGCCGGGAATCACCAAGCTCATAGGACGACCCAAACACAATCCTGCCGGACAGCTAGTCTTGGTGAGCCACTGATGAACAGTAACAAGTACATTAACAATACTTTCTGTATTCTTCACAGGAAATGAACATTAAGCTCAATCAGAACAGTTGACCGACCACCTGTAATGGTTGCCCGATGGATTGCCACATTGACGTGGTCGGGGGGCTTGCGTGCCTCAGCGACCCATAGAGCTATGCCGGCGGGAGATCCGTCTCCTGGTAGGGCCACCCAAGCCGGACAGGTCAAAGGGTAGAGGTCTGACAAAGCGCAATCCACTGGTCCTCCAGGTGGGGGTTGGGCACTGGGCTAACAACCCAGTCTTCGTAAAAAAAAGAAAAAGTTTTTACGGAAACAGAACAGTTGACAAGCGATCAAGCTTTGTTTGTTATGCGTTCATTTTAACTGGGTTTAATGTGTAGTTTACAAGGTCTATTTTTCTGCCGGAGGTTCTTTGTGGTACATGCTTCAGCCTGCAAGGTTGATGTATATCCTTCAATAAGAAATGGCACACTCATTGTTAATTTTAACACCTGCTCGTACAAAATTTTGCAGGGACAACATAGGGAAGGTGTTAGATGTCTCCACTGTTACGACTTCTACAAAATGTTGCAGGGACAACATAGAGAAGGTGTTAGATGTCTCCACTGTTACGACTTCTACAAAATGTTGCAGGGACAACATAGAGAAGGTGTTAGATGTCTCCACTGTTACGACTTCTACAAAAATGAAAGGTTTTCACTCTTTCACAACCCATCAGAGTTATTTCCAAAAATGGTGTATTTGGGCTGGATTTTAAGAGTGACCTCTCATCACTTTGTGGGTTTCAAAATTGTTGTGTTTGTCTTTTTTCACAGCCGTTTGTGATACCAGCCACCTCTCTGTGCTCAGTGAAGGATGCTGTTCTTGGTCGATGGCTGGGGGCGGAACTTGAGTTGTACGTTGTGTGCCTGCAACAGCTAGCCCACCATATGTATCACCTGCATGACCGGGGCATCGTACTCTGCGACTTTTCTGCTGAGACTGTCCACGTGGAGAAAGTGTCGGATGTCAACAGAGTCATGAAGGTGAGCTCTTCACAGGGTCTTCTTTTCTTTCTTCTCCTCCCCCCCCCCCCCCCCCCCCCCCCCCTGGATAGTCACATTCATGGCCTGATGGAATGGGTTTAAGGGCAGACCGGGTAGGCAAAATGAGTTATTTTTGGTCTCATACACCTTTTTGGGGTTGTTGCATTTTTCACACCTTTGAACATCCTGGAATGCATTCAATAATCTGCTTTTATCATTTTAGACATGTATTCATGTAAATAAAACCATTTTCAAACCGATGTTTTGTTGTTTTTGTCTGTGTTTTATCGAAAAAATCGAAAAAAAGGTCTACTTTGGATACTCCGTGCTGGTAAATGTGCGCATATGACATGACCCTTCGCTGTTCAAACTGTGTGGAAATTTCCGTTCTTCAAGATGACGTCATCACCGTTGGGGAATTTCCGTTGACATAGGCACAAAGAGAGAGAATCCGTTCCAACCGAAACCCCGGAATTAATATATGCAAATATATGTAGGTCAAAGGCATTTGGCGCAAGCGCAGTAGACAACTTATCAGTCCCCCGGTGTCAACAAATCCATAACTTTTTCACCGATTCAGCAGCATTTTTCAAGGTTTTGAGCTGCGGAGAACAACCCTAACATTGGAAATGTTCGGCATAGTGGCAAGAAATATCAGAGAAAGATGAACCAGCAGCAGCGAACAGTAGAAGGAAGTAACAACACTCCGAAATGAACCAACATGATCGTATTGAAGCAGACGACATTCTAAGATTCTTGACTCGACGAGGTGGGTTTTGCTTCTTTCTCTTTTCGATCTTGTTTGTTTGACAACGTGATTTATTGCACATTGTTATGTTGTTGTTGTTGTAAGAATGTGTTAGGGTTTGCAGGTAAATGATAAACAATTTGTGTCTGAAGTATTTTGCGGGTTTCTTGATCCAATTTACTGACCATGCCGCCGCCGCACCCCCCCCCCCTCCCTCCCTCGATCATCTCTGTGATATCGTCTTCACAACCCCTATTTTATTGTTCTTCGCTGGCCAGTCCTTGAGAGCTTACTATGGTGTAACATGTCATCATTATTCTTTGTCTGGGGTCAAACTGAGAAGCAGCATCTGAGCGATGTACGACTGACACAGTTTCTGTTTTTGGTCATTGACCGTAGGAAAATAAGTACAGTCGAACCCACTTAAAACGAACACGCTAGTTACGAATTTTGACTTATAACGTATTAGTTTTAAGTTCCCAACTGAATACCTCTTTCTTCATGCTTAAAGAAAATGCTTAAAACGAATTCTTTATAACGAATTTATGCTTATAACGAGCACTTTTTGGATTCCCAAGCATGCATAATGTCTGTAATTTACTCACGCTTATGACGAAATCTTTAAACTCGTCCCGAGATCGACATATCATGGGAATTTGAGAAGTTTGAATACATGTGTCAAAGTCTTCCCTTGCGTCGACTGCTTGAACCATTGCTCAACCGATCACTGAATAAAGTTAAACTGATTACACTGTACTCACAAAACAATTTCAAATTTAGAATCAAAGTGATTGATAGCTCAGACACTGAACATGAATGACTGACTGACGTTTATTTCCTTCGCGAATACCAAAAACGAAACATCAATGTTTTGAACGGGAGCCATTACCAAAAAATATAGATGCCAGAGTGGTTTCCCTTGGACAAGGGAAACCACACTCTCAACGTTTGCGTTCGCCGGTTCGCGATAGTTTATCAGTCAGTCAGTGCTTTCGATTTGGATTTGAACATCATGTTGCAACAACAAAACAAAAAAACTAAATTGGCCAAGGTTTGCTACCCGTCGCCAAGGTAAGTGATTCCGGACAAATGATAGGAACACCGCGAATGTGGACAGTGTCAGTGTGTGCGTGTGTGTGACCAAAAACGTAACAACTGGATGAAACATCAGTGTGTGCTCACTCTCACTCAAACTCAACAATCATCACTCAACATGAGACACACATGAACATGTAACTGAATATGTCACTTTATTGTCTAAACGTGAAGCAGCATGAAAGTTGCGAAAGAAACAAATTCAAACACCATAAAATGTACAAGACTTAAAAAAAAAAAATTTAAAAAAAAAAAATCAATCAATTTTCTTAATACGAATTTTGGTTAAGACGAACTTTTTTTCCGATCCCCAGTGATTCGTCTTAAGCGAGTTCGACTGTACCCTACTAGAGAGCGTTCTCTAATTCTAAAGGATTGGTTTACACCAGCATGGCTGACCAACCTATCATTGACAGCAATATTGTTGTCAAATCTTTTCCATTAACTAAGGAATAAAAAAATAGATCCAATTTATTTCACCAAAGAAAAAAAAGAGTTAAACTAAAGGACTGGGGATGCAACTCATGAATCAAAAGCATAAAGATCACCTGCAAACAGTGCTAGGTTTAGGAAATCTGAAAATGTATACACACACACACACAAAACAGACAACAGACAAGAAACAAGCAAATGCATAGCAAGTGTGATGAAATAAATTAATTTTAAAAGAAAAATATGAAAAGAAAGAAAGAAAGAAAGAAAATAATTCAGCTAGTTTCAGTATTAGTTCCTGTGTGTATGTGATTGTGTGGTTACTCAAATCCCATAGTAAACTTGACATGTAAATTTTGTGATAGGGGCCGGTATGTATATAATGGGATAACCTTCTGTGAGGTTTAGTGTGTGACATCGTCGCGATATAACCTTCGTGGTTGAAAACGACGTTAAACACCAAATAAAGAAAGAAAGTGTGTGACAGGGTGAGAATACTTTGATTTCTTTTGCTTTTTCGTGGCTGCTTTTATTTTCAATTATTTATCATTATATATATTAAAACATACACTTTTTTGTCATTAAGTTGTGTGTGTTTGGGTATTAATAAGTAGTGCAAATCCACATGTAATGAGTATGAGTCACTGTTAAATTAATGAATGTCTTTTGTGTGTATGTGTGTGTGTGTGTGTGTTCGTCAACCGACATATGTGGGTACGAGCCGCTGAGGTGGTTGTAAGAAAACCCGCCTGGTTCAGTGGTTGGGGGCTGATTGGGATTTCTGATTTACCGGCCTAGCCAAAAAGTTGAGGTACACCCCATGTAATATGGTCATTTGCAAAATAAAGTACAAGCACTTGTTGACGTTTATATTGAGTCTTAAAATTTGCAGCTTATTACAAACAAAAACCATGGACAGTTGTATCAAGTATTAAATCAGTGTTTGTGTATTTATTAGGTTGGAGCAAGGGGAGAGCCAGTCCTCCTGTGGTGGCAGCGAGGAGAAAGATTGACCTGATGGAAAAGTTTGCTAAACCGGAACTACCCTCTTCCACAGCAGAAACATCAGCTTTGCCATCTTCTGACCAACCATAAGAAGATACAGATACTTTGCCATCTTCTGACCCATCACAAGCAGATATGGATACTGGTACTGTGCAACGTCACTCCGCTGACATGTGTTGGGCTTTTGTCAACATTGATCAGCTCAATCTATTGCTGAAAGGTCTATATCCTGTACTGAATGCTTGTCTGATAGCAGTCTGATTATGAAAGAAGGTGATGCATCAGCCCAAGGATTTGCACAGGCCCTGCATCTGGAGTGCATATGAGTGTCCATTCAAGTCTGCAGTTGTTTACTCTTCTCCCGGTGTTTGCAACGCTTCGGGTGGTAAAGTTGCATTTAAAATAATCCGCCTATGACCATGTCGGTACATGGAAAGGGACATTCAGCTTTACAGAAATTTGCTGCAGTGTTAGGATTGAGCACAGAAATACTGTAATTAAAATGTTGCAACTTTTGAATGGCTTGATAGCTTTGTTCCATTTGTGTATATATAATTATGTAATGCTGTTGATGATTTGTGAAGCATCATTTCTATGCAATGGAATAAGAAATCAGTGCATCCGTTGGGTTTTTATGAGTCTGACAGTTTGGTTCTGATCAATATTTTCATATCAGCACAAACACAGATAATTGACTTTTTTAATGTTTTCATATGATTTTTTTTTAAATAAAAAAATCTGATAATTTGATTATCAAATCATTTCTCCTTCATAGTTAAAGTGTTATTCTGGTTAAAAAAAAACCACCCCATTAATTCAAGCTCTACTGTGGTACTAGTTTACCGGGGTACTAGTGAGACTCTCTACATGTAATTTGAGACAAAATGTGGTAATTAAAATGTAACTTTTGAATGGCTAGATGGATTTGTTCCAATTTTGTATATGTTGTTTATGATTTGTGAAGCACCATTTCTGTGCATGGAATAAGAATACAGTGGATTCCTTGTGTTTTTATGAGTCCGACAGTTTCGTTTTGATTCATATCTGCACTAACATAGATGAGTTTTCAAATGATTTTTTTAAAAAAGTCCGGATAATTTGATCGTCAAATCATTTCCCCATCATAGTAAAGTGGTTATTCTTATAAAAACATATCAATTCAGGCTGCACTGTGCTACTAGTTTGAGGTACTGGTTGGAATCTTTCAAATGCTGTTTTCTCTGAATGTAATTTTCAGACAAACATCTGTAATTAAAATGTTGCAACTTTTGAATGGCTTGATGGATTTGTTTCATTTTTGTTTATGTTGTTTATGATTTGTAAAGCGTCAGTTTTGTGTATGGAATAAGAGTTAAGTGCATTGGTTGGGTTTTTATGAGTCTGACAGTTTGGTTCTGATTCATGTTTTCATATCGGTACAAACAAAGATGGTTGTTTTCATATGATGTATATAAAAAAAATCCTGATAATTTGATTGTCAAATCCTTTTCCCTACATAGTAAAGTGGTCATTCTGATAAAAACATATGAATTCAGGGTGCACTGTGCTACTTGTTTTTTTATGTACTGGTTCAAATCTTTAAAATGCTGTTTTCTCTGAATGTAATTTTCAGACAAAACGCTACAATTAAAATGTTGCAACTTTTGAAAGGCTTGATGGATTTGTTCAGTTTTTGTATATGTTGTTTATGAGTTGTACAGCATCAGTTCTGTGCATGGAATAAGAGTTCAGTGCATTGGTTGGGTTTTTATGAGTCTGACAGTTAGGATCTCATGTATTTTTCTTATCAGAACTGAACCGGTAACTGAAAATGCTAAATTAAAATAATATATTGCTTAGAAATGCTTTTCGATGCACATAATTATTAAACACACACATATTGCTGCAAAGAAGAAAAATTGGATCAAAACATGCACTGGTTCACAAACTGCAACATTTTAAAAAAAGCACATTTTATAACGTTTTTCTCACATTTTGGTGAATAAAACCCCCCAAAATTGCTTTTCACTCAAAATTTAAAATGGTTTCCCTTAATTAGGTTATTCTGCTTGCAAAAATCAAACAAGCAGCAAACTGTTTCCAAAATAAAAAAAAAAAGTGCTTGCCTACCCTGTCTCCCCTTAAACAAAGAGAAATGGGTGAAGAAGTGGCTCTATCCCATCTCCCTCCCCCCTTTCCCCGTCGCGATATAACCTTCGTGGTTGAAAACGACGTTAAACACCAAATAAAGAAAGAAATGGGTGTGTTTGTTAGCAGGTATGGAGTAACTCATTTTCTGAGATCAAGATCAAAGATTAAAAACGAAATTGTTTGGGATAATGCTGATGCTGCATGGCACGGAAACAAGTCAGTTTGTATAAAATTGTACAGTGGAACCTCCTTTTAAGGCCTAACAAATCTGAGAAAATCAGGTCTCAGAAGGGAAGGAGTCTTATTTTTGAAGTAAATTTACAGACATAGAAAATGTGAAAAACTAAGGTCTGAAATCTAAGAGGGGGTCGGTCTAAAATCTAAGAGGGGGTCGGTCTGAAATCTAAGGGGGTCGGTCTGAAATCTAAGAGGGGGTCGGTCTGAAATCTAAGAGGGGGTCGGTCTGAAATCTAAGAGGGGGTCGGTCTGAAATCTAAGAGGGGGTCGGTCTTAAAAGGAGACTTAAAAGTGGGGTTCCACTGTATT
>NC_090256.1:52929414-52994822 GCF_037325665.1 Littorina saxatilis | reverse complement strand
TGAACAAAGAGAAATGGGTGAAGAAGTGGCTCTATCCCATCTCCCTCCCCCCTTTCCCCGTCGCGATATAACCTTCGTGGTTGAAAACGACGTTAAACACCAAATAAAGAAAGAAATGGGTGTGTTTGTTAGCAGGTATGGAGTAACTCATTTTCTGAGATCAAGATCAAAGATTAAAAACGAAATTGTTTGGGATAATGCTGATGCTGCATGGCACGGAAACAAGTCAGTTTGTATAAAATTGTACAGTGGAACCTCCTTTTAAGGCCTAACAAATCTGAGAAAATCAGGTCTCAGAAGGGAAGGAGTCTTATTTTTGAAGTAAATTTACAGACATAGAAAATGTGAAAAACTAAGGTCTGAAATCTAAGAGGGGGTCGGTCTAAAATCTAAGAGGGGGTCGGTCTGAAATCTAAGGGGGTCGGTCTGAAATCTAAGAGGGGGTCGGTCTGAAATCTAAGAGGGGGTCGGTCTGAAATCTAAGAGGGGGTCGGTCTTAAAAGGAGACTTAAAAGTGGGGTTCCACTGTATTGGCAGCATGAAAATTCTTGTTTGTTTTTGTTTGGACAGGTGTGGGTGACATCGTTACCACAGATCAAGGTGCTACCTGAAGGCCAGGTGGCTAACGAGCTGGATCGCCACGTCAACCTCCATTGTCCTCAGGACCCTGACCAGCGTCGCAGGTAAGTGTCAAGGTAAATAAATAAGCAACAAATACCGAGAAAGGGTCAAGGCTTTATGGTTGGCAAACCCAGAAGAAAAAATCAAAATCTGCCTCAGAAGTGTTCCTCTAATGGACCCATCCATTGAGGCACCACTTACTTTTTAACCCTCACTGTGCTTCCTGGGTCGTGGACTACCCAGAGCCTCACAAAAGTGTCCGTATCTCTTCATGTAATCCTCAAACACCATAGGACACTCCCAGCCTGCCGACACACCGATGAGGGACAAACTCTATGGACCCATGGAGAGCCTCCGGCGTACAGCAGCCTTCATCAGGGCCTCCGGAGTTGCTGTCTGAGCGAACGACGAAGAAGAAGAAGAAGGACACTCCCAGCGACCGCTTTCTGAAGGATAATCTTTGTAAACAAGCAAATAAAATAAACAATGCCGTAATTTGAACTTAACAATCTTGATGATGTAGGTCGCGGGCGACCCATATGGAATTAAAGAAGGAATTTACAATGGTTATCCCTATTCAGATGGCGTGGGTCGTCCAATTTTGTCACCAGTGCAATTCCAGAAATTTCTAGTTAATGCAAACACTGTTAGCATACTTTATTCCTGTCTCACAGAGCTGCCCCAGAGGTTCTGCAACACGGCCAGTACTCGCCAGCGTCAGACGTCTACTGCTTCAGCATGCTGGTGTGGTGGGTCTTCAACGCCTTCCACCTCTCTGACGCTGGGACCGTGTCCGACCCTGGGGACCTCTCTCCGCTCAACACTGTGCCTGTCAACAAAGTGGGAATCCCTTGCTCTTCTTGGTTTGGAAACCTTTATTGGGTGTTTAGAGGATGGAGGAACCTGCAGTGAATAAAATCAAAATGCTGCTTCTCCCTTCTTTCTCCTAATCCCCATTCACCTTTTCTTCCCATGGGAAAACATCTAGCTGTTTTGTAATGGGAGAGTGTCTTGTTTTTAAAAACAACAGTGACAGTGGCAATAGTAATTATAATAAAAGCACTTTTGTAATTGGATAGCATTTCCCAAAGCGCTTTACAGGTAAATACGATTTTGTATCAAATTAAATATTAAGAAAGAAATCACTCTAATATTCCTCCACCCTACCAGTAGTTCCCTCCCCCCCAATTTTTTTTTATTAAAATGGTGTATGTTTGTATTATTCAGACCTGCCTACCCTTACGATTTGGGCGTAATTTACTACGAATTTTATTCCAAATTACGCCACTACGCTTTCCGCGATGGAAATACGATTTTTATGAAATCGAAAGTACGATTTTTCGCATTTCGTCCCGATATAAATCCGATCCGTATTTTTGCTCTCGCCGAGCTTTGTGAGCTTTGTCGGATGAGACATTGGAGAGTCTGCTCCTCCTGAAATCAAATCAGGAACCTTCGGCACCAGGCAGTACAGCCAAGCAGAACTTGGCAGATTTAAGTCATGCTATTACAAGTCTTTGAAAAAGCCCTCTACCTCCAAATAAACTCTATGCTCATTCAGCAAACTCTTGATTACACAAATGGTGGAGCGCTGGTTATGTGCGAGGCTGATTTCTTGAGATGTGTGACCACTGTGCACATGACATATTTTGCTTTCGTCATCCTAGATCGTTCCAATCAGTATAGTTTCCCAGTGCTGCGTTCTTGGGTCGTTTTGACTGACGTCACAATTTGAGAAAATCAATGACATTTTATTTTTGCGAAGCAACTGAATATGAACAGAAAGTGTGCAGAAGAATGTTTGTGTCCTGCAAGACTTTATGAACAACTATTTTTCCGTTGGGAGAAAAATGAGAATGTCTACGGGCAAGGTAGTGTCATATTCTTTATTTGGGTTCTCCTTTTAGTCACACCCACCGATGGCCGTTACTTTTGGCAACGAAAAACTACTCTTTCTACCACCAGATTACTCTTTTTGGCTGGGCTTATTACTCCTTGTAATTTTTGGGGTAGGCAGGTCTGTATTATTGTTTAGCCAGGGGAGCTGATTGCAGATTTTGTCATCTTGTCCAAATAGGGTAACATGCATGACTGGTTTTCATTTACAGATCTACGAGAATGTGATCGAAGGCTTTCGCGGACCGCTGCTGCCCCGACCAGACTGTTGCCCCAAGCGTCTGTACAAGTTGATGCAGGCGTCGTGGCAGTCGCAGATGCACCTCAGACCCTCCATAGACAAACTCAGGAGGAATCTCACCATGTAAGTGCCCTTTCTTTGACCTTGAATCAACTGTGTTATTGCAGGCATAGTGAATTCTTTCCAGTTTCTGCAAAATTACAGTGGAGTCAGTGATT
Source organism: Littorina saxatilis (assembly GCF_037325665.1). Classification (NCBI taxonomy): domain Eukaryota; kingdom Metazoa; phylum Mollusca; class Gastropoda; order Littorinimorpha; family Littorinidae; genus Littorina; species Littorina saxatilis. Next base: position 52,991,846 of record NC_090256.1, on the reverse strand, counting down.
ATTTTCCCACACATTAAGTTGTTGAGGAAGGTCTGCCAAAGCCTGTTATCACAGAAAAGCTGTTTCTGACATTTGTATGTGTCCTGTGTTAGTTTAATATGATTGTGCACACACATACCACAGCAGTGGTGTAATAAAGATGTATGTCTCTTGTGATGGCTTCATTGTAATTGTCTATACGTTTTCATATTCTTTCCCATGTCCTCCTGAAGAAGTTAACTATCAACAGCTGATGAAATATTCGCGAAGAAATACCTAGCCACTGGTTCCTGTAGGGGTTTCTCTATTGTTTTAATGTTTTTTTCATATTCTTCTTCATAAGTCATGAATTGCTACATAGCTTCAAATTTGAAATTTTGTGTTGACAGAATTGATTAAAAAAAACAAACGTTTCCTAGTGTGTTGTCCATGCATGGTTGAAGTAATCATGACCTACCTTTTTGCCCTCTTTCCACAGGGACGAGACGCAGATCAGTGGAGACGATGAGGGGAATGACGGCTACGAAGAAGTGGGCAACATTGCCAACGCCTCAGACACAGACTCTCTCTCGGGGTCCAGCTTTAGCACCACCTCATCTTGGTCTTGTGCTTCCATCGGCAATCCTTCTGATAGGTCTGACGCTGACACGGCCTCTGAATGCAGCTTCGGTTACAGCTCAGCTTCTTATCACCGCTTCAGTTCCAGCTCCTCTATGTATGGCCTCCGCATAGGCAATCCCTCGTTTCAGTCGGCAGTCAGCGAAGTGGATGAGGTTAGCTCAGTTTCCCTCTGTGATTCTGATGAAGAAATGTACATGGAACTTGGAGAGGAGAGCAAGGGGGATGAAAATAAGCAGACGGCACCTATAGCCAAGGAGGAGCAAGAATCTGACCGAGCTGCTGCAAAAAGGGATTCTCATGGTCTTGGAGGTGTTGAAAATGTCTACAAGAATGACCCTCAGGTGGGACAGGCAACCTCAGCAGCTTTTCTTCCGCCTGCTTCTGATCCTCGAGAAAGGCTGAGTGATGATGAGACATATGATAAGCTGGACAAATACAGTTCACCTGAATCGGTGCCAGAATCAGGTACTAAGCAACCCGCTCAACCCGCACAAGCTCAGCGCCCAGCAGAGCCTGATACAGGAGGTGTCTACATGAACTCCCCCCCTCCGCCCCCGTTGCCCCCACGTAATCCCAAGCCTGCAAAGAGTTGGGAGGATCTTACAAAGCCTGCTTTGCTGGAAAAGGGCGTCCTCGCTGCGGGACAGAGGAGCGCCTCCCTGGATACCAGGAGGATGGAAAACATGATGGTAGATGCCCCTCCTCTACCACCACCAAGAAGCACCAGGATGGAGGGGGCACCAGGAGCGAACAATAAACAGGTCAGGGGGTTGTCCCACAGCCACCGACCTCTGCCACCCACTCCGCCCGTTCAGCGACAACTGGCGTTTGACTCCGACAATCCTCCACCCTTGGTGCCACCAACAGGACCAGACGTAGCATACATGCACCCTCCTGTCACAGCAGCAGTGTCAGACTTTCACCTAGAACAGCCACCATCTTCACTACTCTCTGAAGCAGAAAAACAGCAGCCTGCGTTTGCTGGTAGCATGCGCTCCATAGCTGGAAGTTTCACTGTACAGTCGCATAAACCAGTGCTCCTGGTAAAGCCTAATTCTCACGGTCAGTTTGTTCCTGAACATTCTGCAGCTGCGAGTATGGCAAACCGTCAACAGGAGGTGCCAACTGTCAGGAGGGAGGGAAGGGAGGAGCCGAACGCTGCCGAGGGGAGAGGGCCTCAGAGGAAGCAAACAGAGCCGTCACAGGAAACGTCAGGTGTAGTACAGTCTTCTGCAGAAGGTCGCACTGGTAGGGAGGATAGCACAGAGGAACCAGATGATGATGAGGAGAGGATTGTGTTTGTGTGAGATGTGGTTTGTGTGAGATGTGGTTTGTGGAGCAGAGTGTTTGTGTGAGATGTGGTTTGTGTGAGATGTGGTTTATGTGAGACGTGGTTTGTGTGAGATGTGGTTTGTGGAGAGTGTGAGATGTGGTTTGTGAAGGAGAGTGTTTGTGTGAGATGTGGAGGAGAGTGTTTGTGTGAGATGTGGTGTGTGGAGGAGAGTGTTTGTGTGAGATGTGGTTTGTGGAGGAGAGTTTGTGTGAGATGTGGTTTGTGTGAGATGTGGTTTGTGGAGGAGAGTGTTTGTGTGAGATGTGGTTTGTGTGAGATGTGGTTTGTGGAGGAGAATGTTTGTGTGAGATGTGGTTTGTGGAGGAGAGTGTTTGTGTGAGATGTGGTTTGTGGAGGAGAGTTTGTGTGAGATGTGGTTTGTGTGAGATGTGGTTTGTGGAGGAGAGTGTTTGTGTGAGATGTGGTTTGTGTGAGATGTGGTTTGTGGAGGAGAGTGTTTGTGTGAGATGTGGTTTGTGTGAGATGTGGTTTGTGGAGGAGAGTGTGTGAGATGTGGTTTGTGGAGGAGAGTGATTGTGTGAGATGTGGTTTGTGAAGGAGAGTGTGTGAGATGTGGTTTGTGGAGGAGAGTGTTTGTGTGAGATGTGGTTTGTGGAGGAGAGTGTTTGTGTGAGATGTGGTTTGTGTGAGATGTGGTTTGTGGAGGATAGTGTTTGTGTGAGATGTGGTTTGTGTGAGATGTGGTTTGTGGAGGAGAGTGTTTGTGTGAGATGTGGTTTGTGGAGGAGAGTGTTCGTGTGAGATGTGGTCAGTTCTCCTCACTCGGTATACAATCCTGTTCAGTCTAAGGACTGGACACAACAGGGTGAACTCGCACTGCTATGTAAATTAATAAGACTGAGAGGTGCCTACAAATGAATGCAAAACAGCTCTAGCCAAGCTATATTGGAACCCCCTTTTAAGACACCCATTCCTCCCTTTTAACCCTTACACTGGTGCAATTCTGTAACACATGTTACATAGCCACTGGTCAAATAACAGAAAAATACAGAAAAACGATCATATAGGTTTTCGCATCCATGGGAGGTAATCGGAAGCGACCAAACAGACTGAGCCAATAGCGCGACATATGTTGCGACAACCAGCCTAAGGGTTAAGACTTTATTTTTGTGCACAGTTTCTTTTGAAAGTGAAATTTACATCCATTTTAAGACTGCCTCCCTTTTAAGACTATCCTCTTCACAGTGTAAAAGAAGGGTGGTAGTGGGACAAGCTCTGGCATTTAAGACTATCCTCTTCACAGTGTAAAAGAAGGGTGGTGGTGGGACAAGCTCTGGCATTTAAGCTTCAACAGAGATGTTTCTTCAATACAGGACGGGGAGATAGCTCTGTCGGTAACGGTGCTGGCTTTAGATGTGTGTATGTATCTACTTTCTTTGATGTGTGAAAATCTACCGCAATATTTTGAACGAAGTGACGAATGGAAGCCTTGAAATCAAACAGATACCACATGAAAACTTGGTGATGGTATGTCTAAGAAATTGTAAGGTGCTGTTAGTAAGAGAATTTACTTTTGTTGTTAGATCTCTTTTCTAATGCATGTATAGTCGAACCTGTGCGTAACGACCACATAAGGGACCAAGCAAAAGTGGTCCTCGTCGACAGGTGGTCGCTTTGGAAAGGTGAATTACATAGGAAAGAACCTCATCAAGGTTTCTTTTGGGTGGTTGTGATTGGCAGGTTGTTGTTATCTAGAGGTGGTCACCAGGGCAGGTTTAACTGTGGTATCACAAGTTGTCCTGAAGTTTTTCCCTCCCCCTCATCCCCCACCTAACATTGAGATTACAGCAGTACCTGTGATGTGTGGACCCTCCCATGTGAGGACACCTCCCTTAAAAGGACACCTTCTCTTGTCCCTTTTTATATTATCTCTACCAAAGTATACCTGTCATGAAAGGCCACCTGCAATGCAGGGACACTTTTGGCTGGTCCCAAGGGTGTCCTTTCATGGCAGGTACCACTGTAGTACCTTTGCTTTGTACAAAAAAGGTGAGTGGTGCTTATGACAGGAACATGTCTGTTATTGTTTATGTAAAGCACTGCTTACATTATTTGTAATGAGTAATGACATGCATGTTATGTTTTTACAGTAATACATGTAATGTTTTTAGAATATTCATTACTTCATTCTATACCGCTGTTTAATACATCTATTTTTATAGCCATTATTGTAAAGGCAAGCTGAAATTTCAGAATATTTTTATAGTGATTCTTACAACCAACCGTGTTCATTATTGATACATGTACACTGTACTGATTTTTTGCATCACTCAGCTTTTTTCTTACAACAAAAACAATTGACATTTGTGTAACAAGTCTTATATGTTGCACAAATTGACTGCAAATGTACAGTTTCTTTGTTTTTAACAGGGCCAGTCATATATTGTTCAAGAAGAGCTCTGATTTTTAATTGTGGGGGGGGGGGGGGGGGGTAACTGGGGAAGCAGAAGTGATTCAGCTGTTTTGAGAGTGTTTGATTATAGAGATGCTAGGGAAATGGTAATTTTCATCTTTGCTAACCATAGATACGCACACAATATGTGTTCTTGTAATCTTTGATCATTTTATAAGCAAGGTTGCTCATAAAATGTATTCAATTTAAAGATGACACGGACAGCACTTTAGGTCAGTGTTATTGGAAGTATGATAGGCTTGTTATTACATACGTGAACCTATGTTTTATGTGTTGTCCTCTTGTCCAATTGTTGTTATAATCGTTTACAGGCAGGCAGGGTGTGCCGAAGAAAATTTTCCATTTTTATGTAACATTTTAATGGACAATAAAGTGTTGTTATTGTTATTGTTAAAGTGTTTACTGTCTTCTTAACCTGGGACTGTATCTTGATCAGTGAAATGAATTTTGGGTAAAAATATTGTTGATCATGTAAACATGTAGCTTCTTCCATTTATCATACATGTGCATCTTAACGAGATTACTTATACATGTATTACCAAAACAAATCTTATGGTTATAATTGTCTTGAAATGTTCCCCTTAACTCAAGTAAATGTGTTTGCTGCATGTATAATTCATCAATGGAATCAATGCTATTGTTAAGGGTTATGGGCAGATGATTTGTACTTACAAGTTATTAGTTGTTACCGTTATCTCTATATTAATTAAGGTAGATTTGTGCTCAGACATTTTTTATTGCTGCTGCTTTGGGAAACTCATTTTAAAATCGAGTTGCTTGGTTTCTATGGGGTACTGCATTAGACAATGTTCACACAAAAATACATTGAGGTTTTTGAGGGCTGTATAAGAGTTGCGCTCCTGACTGAAGCAATCTGATTAGTGAAGGCAAGCCATCATAAGCATCACAGTGCAAAGTGAGCGGCGATATGCATTTTCTGTAGTGTCAGCTCAATATGACGGTCTTTTCTTCAAAAAAGTATGCACATGGGATCTCACTATTCACTACCACCATCATCCCTACCTCTGAGCCCATAAAGAGTGTGTTGCTCTTTGTGTAGCTACAACTGTGCCTATACATTTTGTCTTACTCTTGGTCCAGTATATTAATTACTGTGCCCATACATTTTGTCTTACTCTTGGTCCAGTATATTGCTGTGCCCATAAAGGCCTTCCTTATTTGAGCCTGAAGTTGACTTCGTGAAGAGTTTGCAAAGTCTTTTTAATAAAAAATCCAGTGGCAAAGCTTTGAGCAGCGAGGTTGGTGAAGTAGACTTTTACCAATTACAAGGTAATATCAGGCTTTAATTTATGTTACTCTTAGTCCAATATATTACTGCACCAAAAAGCTGTGTGTTGCTGTTCTTCTGATGGACTATACTAATGTTCCATAGACTTTATTAAATTACATTCTTATCCCAACTCACATAAATGCAATTTACTTCAGTCTAGTGCTAGGACGCTGAATCGTCACCTTGGTAACAAGGGGAGGTAACCCTAAAAAAAGAGCGACCTTGACCCTTTAATATTACGAAGTCTCGCGTGACTTCCTGACCTTGCCGCCATCTTTGAATCATACTCTCTTCAGCGTTCCGTGGGTACGGACGTCTCTGGTAAATGCTCCGGCTTTGCAGCCGTTGTTGTCTGATGCGGTTAGTGTCAGGCCCTCACCTTGGTACTTGTCACGTTCCTCTGCTCTTGGCTTGAGTTTTGGGGTGAGCATTTTTGATATTTTCTTCGTGTTTATCGACTTAGGTTTTGCCAGGCTTAGACTTGTTTGTTTACTTTTTTTCGCTCACTATGTCGGATAGTGGCAAAAAGAAAAACGCTAAGCCAGCAGCAGAGCCTTCTCCCGCTAAAAGTCATTCTCGTAAAGCGAAGGCTCCTACTAGCCATGCCGTGATTAATGTCGCGGACCCCGTGTCTAAATCTTCGTTTGACGTGGCTATTGATTTGCCTAAATCTCCATCTATGCCCAAATTGTCCTCAGAATCATTGTCAGCCGCCCCTGGTTCTAGTTCAGTTAGCGATAAGCAGGATGTGTCTGTTGTTTTGCGCTCACTGAGCGCTCAGATTGCGTCGCTTTCAGCGGAGCTCTCGTCTACGAAGGCTGAACTTCGTTCTTTTCCACCTGGCGTTGGCGATTCTCGTTCCCTGGGGAGGGTGCGTGCTTCTCCGTCGGCCACAGTCACCTCCGCTGATGTGCATGCTTCTTTTGATGGCAGTGACGATCTCTCTCTTCTGCGTCTTCAGGCCTCTTCTGGTGGCCGGCCTGTTGACGATCAAGGTATTTATTCTTCGTTAGTAACCGGGTTCTCCGGCCAAAGCGAAGATCGTATTCTGGAGAAAGTAGCCACGCCGGTACGCCGCGCCGTGAGTGAAAGCCATCCCAGTGTGATGCCGCTCCGTAAGCTCGGGCGGATAGCACAGGGGGTGAGCCCAGATACGTGTTTGGTCTCACCGAACAGGGGACTTGCGTTCGTTGTCACCACCGCATGGCGATCGGTAGGTGCGGCGTCGCAGCATTCCCCGCTTCCGTCCGCCAGGGCGGAAGCAGTCCCTAGGGACACACTGCGTGGGTATCGCATCCCTCGCGTGTCGTCTCTTCCGGGCAACGCTTCGCCTGACTATAGTCAGGGCGGAAGTGCGTTGCCTGGTTGCACGGATGTGCGGGATTTTGAGTCGGATTTCGGTGCTTCCGTTCAGGAAGACGAAGATTCTGACTTCCGGATGCCGGTTAAACTTCCGCAAGCACTGGCTTTGGCGGCGGAAGTGGCTTTGCGGTATTTCGAGGAGGGTGTTGCAACACCTGTTGGTTTGTTTGCACAACCTCCTTCCGCTTTCGGGGATTTCCGTTCTGCAAAGGAAGAGAAGCAGCAGTTCCGTTTTCGGGAATCCCCGTTGGTAGCGTTTGAACTTTCTAAGCTTCTAGCTACTACTCAGCAGGGTGGTGCTTTTCAGCCGGTACCGCTGCTTTCAGCGCACGGTCAGGCTCCTGTCTTAGCACAGCCTTATCTCGCTTCCTCGGGTTTAACCTCGGCTTTGCCTGCTGGTGTGACTAAGAGGTATCTGTTACCGCATAGCACGGGCAATTTGATCGACTCGTTTGCCTTGCCTCGTTCCACTCTTCCGGTTACACCGGAGCTTGCTGCCCTTCGGCAGGATGGATATAGCAAGGATAGAGTAGTTCCGTATACGGAGTCTTCTCTTTTGTCTTTGGAGGAGACTGGCAGACGTTTGCTCGAGTTATCGTCTCTTTCTGAGACTCTGCAGAGAGCACTGTCGAGATCGATCACGTCGTCTTTGGATCCTTTCAAATTTCGTGATGACGCGGTTGAGAAGGATGTCATGGTTCTGTTAGCCTCTCTGGCAAAGGTGTCGGCCGAACAGATGAATCTGTCAGCTCGCCTCTATGCGCATTCTGTCCATGCAAGGAGATCGGCTTTTCTCACGGGTTCTCGTATCCAAGACAAGGTCACGATTGAGTCCCTCAAGTCTGCGCCTTTTGTTGAGGGTGCGTTGCTGGGTCAACCATCCTTGGATGCCCTTCGCAAGGAGACACAAGATGCGAGGGATATGGCTATAACTCAAATCGCCCACCATGGTATTTCTCAGCAGAAAAAGAGCCAGGGTTCGAGCAAGCCTCAGACGTCTTCGTCTTACAGGGGTAAGTCTCAGCGCCAGGGTCCTTCTTCTCGGGGCAGGGGTGGCAGTGCCCCTTACCAGAGGAAGGGTCCTTCTTTCGGGAATTCACGGGGGTCGGGGCGCAAGCCCACCCCCCCCCCAATGATGCCTCCCCGGACCCACCGCTCACACTGCCCCCACCCCTTTGGTGGCGGGCGGCCCCTCCAGGGCCCTGCTGTGCTGGTTACAGACAGTAAACAGCCAGTGGATAGTGAGCATTGTGCGTTCGGGGTTCCGGCTTCTCTGGCTAGACGGCAAGGCCCCGTTAACCAGGACTCCTCCTTCTTTTCAGTTTCCCAAGAAACAGGGAGCTCAGGAGGCCATTCAGGGGGAGGTTTTATCGTTGCTAGAGAAGCAAGCGATCGAGGAGGTGAGGGATCACACTTCTCCGGGCTTTTACGGGAGAATTTTTGTGGTGCCAAAAGCCTCGGGCGCCTGGCGCCCAGTTTTGGATCTGTCTCCTCTGAACAAATACCTAAGAGTGGTGAAGTTCAGAATGGAGACTTCAGCGTCGGTACGAGACGCTCTCAGGTCGGGCGACTGGGTAACGTCGATAGACTTAACAGACGCCTATTTCCACGTTCTTATCCATCCTGCAGACAGGAAATGGCTCAGATTTCGGTGGGGCAAGAAAGTGTTCCAGTTCAGAGCTGTTCCTTTCGGCTTGTCTCTTGCCCCGTGGATCTTCACGATGGTTGTTCGTCAGCTTTGTGCGCTGGTCCGACAAAAAGGGGTGCGCCTACGGGCGTATCTAGACGACTGGCTCATTCTAAATCAGGACTTGGAGTTGTGCAGGGCCCATACTCAGTTGGTGCTCAGCCAAGCCATGGATCTGGGTTTTTCGGTCAATCTGCTGAAGTCAGAACTCACGCCTTCACATGTGTTTACGTATTTGGGCATGACGTTCAACACAGTGGATTGGCTGGTCCGTCCCTCACAGAGAAGGGTGGACAAGTTACAGAGTCTGATTCGATCTCTGTCCTCGAAAAAGAGAGCGCCTGTGCGTTCCTTGTCTTCTCTGCTGGGCCAGATGGAATCTATGGCGGCTCTTGTGCCCTTAGGCAGAGTCCACAAGAGGCCGTTACAGGCTGCCCTGAGTTCAATGTGAAAGCCTTCTCTTCAGGGCTGGGAGACAGTAGTCTCTCTCGAGAATTGGTTCCTGCACACTGCGAGACAGTGGCTACTCCCCTGGATTTCTCAGGGAGTTCCGATCTCGCTTCCCCCTCCGGACGAGTCCCTGTTCACGGATGCGTCCATGGAGGGCTGGGGTGCACATCTTTCTGTTCACACTGCCTCGGGTCTGTGGGACGAGACGCAGAGCAGCTGGCACATCAACGCTCTGGAACTAGAGGCTGTTTTCCTGGGTCTCCAATCGTTTCTGTCTCTAGTCAGGGACAAACACGTTCAGGTTCGCACAGACAACACGACCGTGGCGGCCTATATCAACAGACAGGGAGGCTCTCGGTCTCTCACCCTCTCTGCCAGGGCCTGTCAGATTCTGGTCTGGTGCAGCCAGCACCGCATTCTGTTGTCAGCGAAATACTTCCCAGGCAGTCTAAACGTTCTCGCGGACTCTCTCAGTCGCTCGTCGCAAGTAATACACACAGAGTGGACTCTGACTCATCAGGTCATTCAAAGACTGTGGCTGAGGTTCGGCAAGCCCATGGTCGATCTGTTTGCGACCAGATTCTCCCGCAGGCTTCCCTTTCCAGATCCGGAGGCGTGGGAGACGAACGCTCTCGAGATAGAGTGGTCAGGACTGGTTGCATACGCGTTCCCTCCGTTCCACCTCTTGAGCAAGGTTCTTCGGAAAGCGGATTTGGAAAAGCCTTGCTTGCTGTTGGTGGCCCCTTGGTGGCCCAGCCAACAGTGGTTTCCCGATCTTCTTCGTCTCGCGGACGGCCCTCTCTTCCCTCTCGACGTGAAAAGGGGAGATCTGGTGCAGCCAAGGTCGGGAGTTCCACACGAGAACCCCCAATCTCTACGGCTTCACGCCTGGAAGCTGTCCGGGTCTCTCTGCGTCGCTCCGGCGCCTCAGAAGCTACTTTAAGTCTTGTACAGAAGGCTCATAGGGAATCTACCGGCTCAGTTTATTCCTCGCACTGGGCTTCCTGGACAAAGTGGTGTACAGAGAACGGGGTTAACCCTTTGTCGCCCCGTTCTATGCATGTGGCGAACCACCTCTCGTGGTTAGCTTCTCAGGGTTTGTCTCCTTCCTCTCTCAGAGTTAGACGGTCAGCTATCTCCTCGACTCTGAAGCAACTTGGGCATAGCATTAACTTGGGAGGAGTCATTGCTAGCGTTCTTAAAGGGGCGGCTATAGATTCTGCGAAGTCAAAGTCTCCCCTTCCCTCGTGGGATTTGTTTTTGGTACTTAAGTTCCTAGCTTCTTCAGAATTTGAGCCTTTATCTGCATCAAGCCTAGCGAACTTGACTCGTAAGGCTTTGTTTTTAGTCTTGTTAGCCTCTGCCCGTAGAGGCAGCGAGGTGCATGCCCTGTCGGGCCTAGCTAAAGACGTTTCTTTTGAATCTGATGGTTCTGTTGTTTTAAGATTTAGGCCGGAATTCCTTGCCAAAAATCAAAAGCCTGGTCTGGCATCCCCCGTTATTCGAATTCCTCCTTTAAGTACGATTCTCGCTCCAAATGACCCAGATCTGGCTAACTGTCCTGTTCGGGCTCTTTCCAGCTATCTATCACGTACCACTCCCATTAGGTCTAAAGATCAGAAGTTGCTCTTTATCTCCATTAACGCTGTTAGGAGTAAGGACGTGGCGAGGGTCACCTTGGCGAGATGGGTCGCTACGCTGATCAAACAGGCGTATGCATGGTGGCACAGACAGGATGGGGACGTTCGTTCTGTCCTCCCTATGACGTCGTCAAGAACTCATGAGTCCAGGGCTTGGGCTACTTCGCTTGCGGTCCTCCGCTCAGGCAGACTGGCTGAGGTCCTAGACGCGGCCTACTGGAGATCGCAGGATGTCTTCATCAATTTCTACCTGCGTGATGTGGCCAGCACCCGACAGGATAGCAGTAACTCTCTACCAGCCGTTGTCGTCGCTGGACAAGTCTTACCTTCTCTTTGAGGTAAGTGGAAATTTTTTTCCCTCCACCTTTATTAGCAATCTGCTTTTATGTGAGTTGGGATAAGAATGTAATTTAATTATAAATTTTAATAATAAATTTTAATTTGATTATATACTTACCCAACTCACATAGTGAATACCCTCCCACCTGCCCCGCTTTTGAGGGTTTTGTGGTTTCCTAAAAAAAGAGGGGTTTTTTGCTGTTCGCTTTCGATTGTATGATTCAAAGATGGCGGCAAGGTCAGGAAGTCACGCGAGACTTCGTAATATTAAAGGGTCAAGGTCGCTCTTTTTTTAGGGTTACCTCCCCTTGTTACCAAGGTGACGATTCAGCGTCCTAGCACTAGACTGAAGTAAATTGCGTTTATGTGAGTTGGGTAAGTATATAATCAAATTAAAATTTATTATTAAAATTTATAATTTGTTGGTTCTGCTTACATCTAAGCCAAAGATTGTGTGCGCTTATTTTTTAGGTAAAATACCACTATATACCCCAGAAGTTATACATATGTATTGTTCTTATCATATACATGACCGTTCATTTGTTTATTTGTGGATTTCTTACAAAAATGTATTACTATTATATTTGTAAGGTGTTAATGTTAGGATTTGTGCCAGTTAAATACCCTTTTTTCATTATCATTATTATTATTATTATTATACATTCCTTCCCATGTGAACAATCGTGTCGGCAATCTGAATCGCAGATCTGTCAGGCTCTTACACAGAATGAAAGCATGATCCCTCCACTTGAACGCAAACCAAAAATATACAGCCTGGCTACGTTCTGTGCAGATTGGGAATTTTTTGCATGTTGACACTGATGTCAGATTTGAAAGCAATTTTTGTTGTGAGAATTCATTTCTCTGTGAATTGATTCTAAAATGTCAATAAAGAACTGCTTAGTTGTGGGCATTATGTTTGTAGTTTGTGTGTAGGCTTCAACTCAAAATTGTAACCAATTTAATAGTTGATAGTAGACACAGATATTTTGTTTAGTTTATGTTCATGAAATATTGTATGTTTCGTGCTTGACGTTAGCCTTGCATATGCTGGTGTAATATGTTTTGTTGTCAGTTGTTTCTTTCGGGAAAGGGAATACAAAAGAATTTTTGCATTATCACTGTTGTTATTGTAATTGAGTCAGCTGAGACATTTCAACTTCATGTGCATTTTCGCATATTTTTGATACCAGTGAAACAGAAAAATATACACCATGTCTCAGCTGCAGGTTGTCTTCAAACAAGAAAGTTACACCAGACGTGCCCCACCAAACTGTCTCACAGTCAAGGAAATTGTTTCAGGCAGGAATATAAATGATTTCTACCAACACCTCTTCATAGCAAAATCCAGGCAGGTGGCTCAGAATAGCGCAGTTCGTTTTACTCAGGAATGAGATACATGTAGCTATATTTGGTATAGAACTGTGTATTTTGAATGCAGTCCAGAGTCTGTACATTGCTTTTTTATGACGTACACCTGGAGCCTTGGAGCAGTAAGTGCCTATTTTGGTGTCATGCCTACTGACTGAAACCCTACTGGCCGAAACCCTACTGACCGAAACCCTACTGGCCGAAACCCTACTGACCAAAACCCTACTGACTGAAACCCTACTGACCGAAACCCTACTGACTGAAACCTACTGACCAAAACCCTACTGGCCGAAACCCTACTGACCAAAACTCTACTGACAGAAACCCTACTGACCGAAAACTTGAGTGTCAGACTGTTTGTGTGTGTGCGTGCGTGCATGTGCATGTCATGCGTGCGTGTGTGTATGTGTGTTTGTACGTGTTTTTATGTGACCAATATGAAATGTAATCAGATTCATAATCAAACAGTTTTTAGTCCTCAGGGACTAGTATGATAGTTCAGAGATGTTCGACTCGACACTGGCGCTCTTCAATAAGTTCAGATCAAAATAATCGCACTTGTCTTTGATTTCTTCTGGTAGATAATCCTGTTTACCTTCGGCTTTGTCAGTGTTTCAGATTATTGAAGTGCCACTTGAATAATTTTACAAGAGTGAGAATGAAATAGATAAACAAATAATTATATTGATATCAAAAGCTTTAAATTCAGGTTTTTACAGTGTTACTGTATCACACGCAAAAACTCTTTTTTTTTACAAATTCTGGTGTTCAGTGTATTTCATTTGATAGCACTTACAGATTGAATGATTCTGTGAGTGTTGTGCTTTGTATTATTTGTTAGGGATATACAGCATAATGTGTGGCTGTTGAGTTCAGCGGATGCATGTTACAATCAGGTTATCAGTGTACCTGTTGTAAGTTCCTACCAGGGATTTTTTAACTTTCTTTCTTTCTTTGGTGTTTAACGTTGTTTTCAACCACGAAGGTTATATCGCGACGGGGAAAGGGGGGAGATGGGATAGAGCCACTTGTTAATTGTTTCTTGTTCACAAAAGCACTAGGTAATCAAAAATTTGCTCCAGGGGCTTGCAACTTAGTACAATATATGACCTTACTGTGAGAATGCAAGTTTCCAGTACAAAGGACTTAACATATCTTTCGGTCATCATCAGACTAAAATCTTTACAAAAATTGACCATATTCTATACAAGAAACACTTAACAAGGGTAAAAGGAGAAACAGAATCCGTTAGTCGCCTTTTACGACATGCTGGGGAGCATCGGGTAAATTCTTCCCCCTAACCCGCAGGGGGTATTTTTTAACTCATTATTCTTATTGTGAGTAGAAAGAACATATTGATATACTTTTTTGTATCCTCAGGCTGTTAATAAAGAAACATTTTAACAAGAGAGACATATGTTTGAGAGAGAGAGACAGCGGGGGCAGAGAGAGAGAGAGAGACTGGATCTGTTCACTTGAAATGTTAATCATTGGGGGTAAAACACAAGTCTACTTTGATAAAACAAAGGCATGACGCACACATCAATATACACTCTTCAAAAAAAGTTAAGGATCGGTTGAAAAAACGGATCTAATTAAAAAAAATTGCCAAAAAATTAAACATTGACATAATAATTAAAAGATAAATGTGTTTGAATTAACAAATGAACAATGAGTCTTGACCTAGAATTTTGTTTGGCAGGCAGAGTTATTTCCCTTTGTGGGACTTCTCAAAAGCTTCTGCATTTTGGAAGAAAAAGGGTGTTTTTTATAGCCCCTTGAAATTTGCGGAACGCATGCCAGGGCAAAAGGTTGTGATGCACGTGCTACAACAGGGTCCTGGCTATGAACATCGCTCACCAGCTTGTGTTTAAAGGTTGACACGCTGACACAATTATGCACAGTACTTGTAGCAACATGCCCCCACGAAGAAAATTGAGCGATTTGGATAGAGGAAGGGCAATAGGATGGCTACAAGACGGTGTTGCTGCCAGGCAAGTGGCCCAGAGGCTTGCAGTGGCTCCCTCGGTCATCATCAGACTAAAACAGAGATTCCACGCGACTGGAAGAGTGCAGGAGCGACAACGTTCTGGTCGGCCCAGAGTCACCACACAAAGAGAGGATCGTTTCATTCAGAGGCAGACTATGCAGCAAAGAATGGCTACGGCAAACAACATTAGGCAACGCCTACAAGCTACCTCCAACACTGTTGTTAGTGGTCAGACGATCCGAAACCGCTTACACAACTTTGGCTTGCGTGCAAGGCGTCCAGGCCGAGGAACCGCACACTGATTGCTAATCACCGAGTACCTTGCCGAGTCTGGTGCACTCAACATGTGAGGTGGCATCTTCAGTAAAGCAAATAATTGAGAACTTGAGCAGATATGGCTCTTTGGGTGGAGGACCCCCTCAAAAATGGCCGCAAAACGTGCCTTTTTTGGCCTCTGAAACGGTTGACACCTACCGCCTTTGACAAAAGGCTACATAAAGACTAGAGAAGGCAGGTGCATCAAACAAAATGTTCTGAACAGAAAATTGAATGGCCTTTCCAATGGTTGTCACAAGTGTTTGGTTTGTCAGTGCATATTCTGCCGATTTTTTGCATATTTTAAAATACGGGGCTATGGTTTTTGTCAGGTCGATTTTAGGGGTGACCTTGTTTGACAGGCTGTCACGCGGGGATGCCTATACAAAGTACCATCAAGTCTATGGTACCATCAATCGGACAAATGACATGTACAGCTGGCTGACATAATTACCTTTTCGAGCATATAAAGTTCAACTAAAATGAATTGCGTTTGCGTTTCTTTGCGTGCGAAAATTGTTGCAATAATTTGTTGACCAACTGAGTTTATATCAACAACGAACCAACCACTTGAACCAACCAACCTCATAATATATATATAGCTAATTCCACACACACACGCACTGACCGTGCGCAGGCTCTCTTTCTCCCCCAACCACTCCCCCTCTCTCTCTTTTTTACTTCTTCTCATTTCAAATCTCATGACATGACTTTTACTACAGAAAGGGAAATCGGTCAAAATCCTCTCTCGTCTCCTCGTACGCCTCCTCCTCCAACCGCCTTGGCGTGAGATGAACACCGTGCTGAGGACGTGACATGCCCGCAACGGTAACCCCACAGTTTTGCCGCGCAGATTTTGTTATTGGAGCATACCCGAGAACTTCTTCTTCATCGTTCATGGGCTGAAACTCCCACGTTCTCTCATGTTTTTGCATGAGTGGGTTTTTACGTGTATTACCGTTTTTACCCCGCCATTCAGGAAGCATACGCCGATTTTGGGGGACTACACGAGAACAACACCGCGGGGTATACCCCAGGAATGCAAGGCTATACCCCGTGATAGCATTGGATTAACTGATACGCAATAGCTAGTTGACACGCAATCAGTTGCCACATTGTCCAGATCAACATTCCACACTGATTGGAAGTTCGTAGGCTACTTTGTTGATGGCTTTTATGTCATTCTATGTCACACACACACACACACACGGCACATGTAGCTCAGTCGGTAGCGCACTCAGTGGATTTGTATCCAGTTGGCCGCTGTCAGCGTGAGTTCGTCCCCACGTTCGGCGAGGGATTTCTCAGAGTCAACTTTGTGCAGACTCTCCTCGGTGTCCGAACACCCCCCGCGTGTGTACACGCAAGCACAAGGCCAAGTACGCACGGCGAAAAAGATCCTGTAATCATCCATGTCAGAGTTCGGTGGGTTATAGAAACTGCCACGAAAATACCCAGCATGCTTCCTCCGAAAGCGGCGTATGGCTGCCTAAATCAGTGGCGGGCCGGTAAAAACGGTCATACACGTAAAAGCCGTGGGAGTTCCAGCCCATGAACGAACAAACAAACACACACACACGATCGACGTCACAGACGCAGTGCACACATACACGTGCGCGCGAGAGGGGGAGTGGCCGTTGGGGGAGAAAGAGAGCCTGCGCACCGGTCAGTGCGTGTGTGTGTGTGTGGAATGAGCTATATATTATGAGGTTGGTTGGTTCAAGTGGTTGGTTCGTTGTTGATATAAACACACACACACACAGTGTTTGAAGAGAAGAGAGTCACGTGCATAATTATTAGCAGTGACCGTGAAAAAAAGACAGTGCAGGAAGTGCGCGCATGGTTAAAAGTCGGTTGTCACGTGTGCGGTTTGTTTTTCCGTGATCTGTCGTCGCTATTATGATGTCGCGGTGGCATGCCGTATCCTGCTCAGCGCGGGCCATTAACCTTTCTGACAAACCGCGACACAAACAGGAAAACAATTGACGACACCAGAAATGGGGGACACTTGTCGTCTGCCGGCCGGCTTTTCCGAGTTTTGTGACACACATGCCTGTGTGACGTTTTCATCTTTCGCCGTATTGATATTTCGCTTCTCGGCCTCGTTGATCTAGTATAAACTCTACACTGAACAAAAAAACATCCTTCGATAGTACTGATGAGCGACCTTGTGTACCTTACATTCATGGGGCCAAATTTGTCCAACCAATTTGTTTTATTTAACTTAGAAATTTGATTCACCCTAAAAATTACCCCCCGCGGGTTAGGGGGAAGAATTTACCCGATGCTCCCCAGCATGTCGTAAGAGGCGACTAACGGATTCTGTTTCTCCTTTTACCCTTGTTAAGTGTTTCTTGTATAGAATATAGTCAATGTTTGTAAAGAATTTAGTCAAGCAGTATGTAAGACAAGGGCGGATCAATTCACTTTGGAGGGGGGGATTACAAAATGACTGCGAAGATACAAGTTGACGGCGCCGAAGGCGCCGAAGGCGCCTAAGCCGCTAGGGGGGTCCGGGGGCATGCCCCCCCGGAAATTTTTTTTATCCAAATAAGCAAAATAGAGCTATTTGGTGCATTCTGAGCCAATAAAATACCTATTTTTTGGGGGGGTGGGGGGGTTACGTAACCCGTGTAACCCCCCCAGATCCGCCCTTGTTGACCTTGATTTGACCTTGACTTGACTAACCATATTTATTTTTTTAAATTTAATCTTGACCTTGATTTGACCTTGACTTCACTGATCTTTTTAATTTTGCACAGACCTTGATTTGCTTTCGGCAAAAAAAAAATCACTTTTTGTCCAACTTTTCCCCAACTTTACTTTAGATCTGTACTCACAACACACCAATTTGGAAATACTGTATCCGTGTGGACAAGTTCGGGGGAAAAGTCCGTAGGCTTCCGTTCACAAGAGGGATATCACACCCCGAAGCGTCCCGGTACCAAAGCGTCCCGGTACCAAAGCGTCCCGGTACCGAAGCGTCCCGGTACCAAAGCGTCCCGGTACCGAAGCGTCCCGGTACCAAATTAGCGTCCGGGTACCGAAGCGTCCCACTATAACGCGTCACAGGACTTAGACTTTCTTTTTTTCTAAACCTTGACCAAGGGCGGATCAATTCACTTTGGAGGGGGGGGGGGGGGGTTACAAAATGACTGCGAAGATACAAGTTGACGGCGCCGAAGGCACCTAAGCCGCTAGGGGGGTCCGGGGGCATGCCCCCCCGGAAAATTTTTTTATCCAAAGAAGCAAAATAGAGCTATCTGGTGCATTCTGAGCCAATAAATTACCTATTTTTTGGGGGGGTGGGGGGGTTACGTAACCCGTGTAACCCCCCCCAGATCCGCCCTTGTAAGAAATGTTAGTCCTTTGTACTGGAAACTTGCATTCTCCCAGTAAGGTCATATTGTACTACGTTGCAAGCCCCTGGAGCAATTTTTTGATTAGTGCTTTTGTGAACAAGAAACAATTAACAAGTGGCTCTATCCCATCCCCCTCTTTCCCCGTCGCGATATAACCTTGAACGGTTGAAAACGACTGACGTTAAACACCAAATAAAGAAAATGTTTTCCTTCTTACTCAAGGGACTCAGTACACGTTTTCGAAGAATTCGATTTTGGGGGTGAAATCTATTAAATTTTACCCCCAATTTTCTTCACATGCAAGAAACTGACATGCTTTTCGTCCATAAATAATTTCACTTCTTAATTTTACCAGGAAACAACATTTCAGTCTTGAGTATATGTTGAGGGGGAAATATGTACACAGGCGAAAGATGAAATCGTGACACCGGGTTGTTTGTGAAATGATTCTCTCTGAGCAATGCCGAACTCGGTGTCTAAAACTATGAAAAACAAGTCAACACTCTTGTCTAAATATAGACTACTGTCAGCAAGTGCGTTGTTCTTTTTTTTCCTTTCGTTTTGCCTGAGTCAGTCAATTAGTTTAGTGTTTTTTTTAAATACATAGCCTACATATAAAAGACACAACAACATTCGGTTCAGTAGGTCAGGGTCCAAATAACACCGAATGCGGAACGCTGTGATTGGTTGTTCAAGGTGATTCATGGTGTCCTCGCGGCATATATTCTGGCCAATGAATAACTGGATACGTCACAGGCAGAGGGCCCTAGGAATGTTCGAGTAGGTTTCCGTGTGATCGACATGAATGAAAATAAGGTCAAAAGCATTGAGGCTTTACCAGTTACCACTTGCTACGCTTCCGTCACTAGGGCCAGTAAACTGATAGGATCAAAAAGTCGCACAGCCGACTTGCCCGCAATTATGTTTATTTTGAAAAAACGTACGTTCCGCGAAAGAGTATTTGTGTGACACGTCAAATGTTAAAAGAGACACATAAACAAAGAGGTCGACTGAGCATCGTTTATGAGCTTCAATACAAGTAAATAAAAGTAGGAACTTCTTCTTCTTCTTCGTACGACGAAAGTAGGAACTATATTGAAAGATTTGGACACACACGCTGACACTAATGGCACACACACACCCACACACAAAACATTCATTGAACACTGAAAATTATTCCATCAGCTTGTTAGTCAAAAGCGAATTCCAATTTTTAAACCTAGTCTCTGCTGGTACCTCTCTATGTATCTGTTCGTGATTTTTTCAAGGTTAATCTGGTGTGTTGTTGTTATCTTGTATTTTTTTTCTGGTGTTTATATTTATGCTGTATTATTACATACGCTTATTGTTTGTTCACACACACACACACACACACACACACACACCCACCCCACAACCACCAACAACAACAAGACATCAATGAGGCATTTTAGCTTTTTTATTTAACAAATTTCCAACATGATTTGGACGAATGTCAACAAATAGAAACAACAGGAACAGTATTGTGTCCATCTTATCAACATCATATCATACAATGGGCAGTGCTGCTGTTCACAATCCATTCTTTGTCCGACTATAATTATACCATACACACATACTTTCACTGTTATAATTTTGCATACATCCACTGCGATCTTCTGCCATTCACTCAGTTCAAAAGCTGGATTACTTCTCACTCAGGCACAAATGAAGAAATTGTACATGAAATCATAAGAAATTGTTGTTGTTAAACAAAGTATGTTTTATAACTTCCCATGGGCCACCAAATAACACTAACTGCAAGAAAGGGGTCAGGAAATAAACTGTTCTGCCAAATGGGTCATTAGATTAAAGGAACTCATTCACGTTTTAATCATATTTTTTTTTGTTGCTATTCCTTTGCAAGTGTTCTTTCCTTCTTATACAGGATTGTTTCCTCTTTGTTTTTTCTTCCCTTTTTTTTCATCACATTTTTTACTGTCTACAATTCTTACATTTCTACACAATTCAAGTCTAACCCATTGAAAGCACCAATTCAGACAGTTTCACAAGGAATTTACCATATACTGTACCAAGCAGGGACTTACATCTCAACAAAGAGAGACAGGACAAGAATACTGCTATAGTGAGCAAGATCTGATATTGTTCCGACACTGAACACAAATACAAAGATGGCAAGTCTCACTGGCCCAAAATACAATACAGAGAATTAACAAGAAACCAAAGATCTAAAAACAAAACAACGAACTGAAGACAGTAAGTTTGTTACACAGGAAAGAATAATTTCAATTGACAATGAATCAACATTAGCATCATAATCTTCTGTAACACTGTATCACAGTCACTGAAAATATCCCTGCATCAATATAGTGTGTTCCACTCACAACACAGTTTTTCGAATGTTTTCTTTTCAACAGCACCTGCCCTTGTAGTTTTCTCTCAACAACAATGACACATTTATCTTTAACAACAGTGAAATATTTCTTTTCAGCAACACAAAAACATTTTTTTCAACACTTTGTACATTCAATTCAACAGTGTTTATGTCTTTTCCCAGTCCAACAGTTTGCATACTGTCCCTTTCTTTCAACAGTTCACAGCCGTTTCAGTGTAAGTAGCAAACCAGTCCATCAATATCTACACTTTCACTTTTTCTCAAGCAACTGTCAATTTTTCTTTCATTTGCCTACATGATTTGTTTGACACTAAGACAAGACTGACATGGCAACAAAGAAATACCAACATGATACTAACATCTACATTTATGTTACAAGAATGGAGTTCACAGTCTAGGCCTGGACAAAGAGATTACAAAAGATGCAGGTAAACAAAGTTGTAGTGCATAACACATTTAAATTACATCATAGCTTTCACCTGGCCTCTCTTAGGCTAACAACCAGCATCATTATGATGAAAGATATATAAAGGAATAGGAAACAGGACAGGAAAGTGACTCCGATTCAAGCGTATATTCAAGCCTTATATGTATATATATATATCTAAAACACACATTTTCTGAAAAAATTAACGCACATCTACGATGAATTTAAAAGTCCAAGTCTCCTCTTCCAAGCTACTTGACTGTTGTAATGACAGCTAGTAGACAGCACATACTACACAAAAGTCAAAGTGCCCATGATAGGAAAATAGAAACATTTCAAAACAATGTTGCCCTCATTAAAAACAGTCACAGTACTTACGAATGCAATCTTGAATAAATTATTTATATATTTACACATCATGTATAGCACACATACATGATTAATTGAGTAGATGCCGTGTTATAAAACCTGAGTTAGGTCACAGGAACGGTTCAGTTAAGTTTATGAATGTTGTTTCTTAAACTGTCAGGAAGTATTCAGCTTTTGGTGACACTCGGTCTGTAAGCAGATTTACCTCCCTTGCCATTTGTAGCCACCCTGTTGTTCTGTGGCTAATGGAGCTCTAGACTTTAACCATGGAGCGGGACGCATGGTAAGTAACGGCGGATGTTGCTCAGATCTGGTGGTCTCTAGACTGCAATGATGTGGAGGAAAGTGTAGCTTCCATGCTCTTCCAGTAGCTGCCCACTTGTACAAACAGCTCTTGTGCAATGACAATCCACAAACTGATCTGCGACGACCACCTGTGAGCTAACCACATGCAGCCAGCACATCTACTCACTCTCTTCTTCGCTTGCCCTCGGAATCTTGGGCCAAACCTCTTCAATACCTAGTGTTCAAGGTCAAGGTCGTTCATTTCCTGTCCCGCACCTTGATAGCAAGGCCACCAGTCGGGTCGCCATCCTCCACTTTAGCGATGACGTCGTTCACAAAGTCGGTTGTTTTGCCAGCGACCACTGTGTCTGAAAAAGACAAAGATCGTTTGAAAAAGCTGTTAGAAAGAGAAGAGCTCCAGACAGACAGAGAATGAGAGAGTGCGATTGAAAGAGACAGACAGACAGAGGGAGAGACAGACAGACAGAAAAAAATAGGGAGAGACAGTATAGAGATAACAAAATGACATACAGAGACAGATTAGAACAAAAACCAAAGGCCCAAAGATCTATAAAAAACACACACACACACACACAAACGCAGGAGAAAACAACTTCACATTCTTAACTTCAGTATTTTTTTCTCCAGTTTCAAAATCTAAGCACTGTATTATAGTGCGCTGGCCATATTCACTATTTCATTGCAAGCACAACATTCCTGCGGGCAAGCACATTCAATTCTGTCACACCAAAGAATAAAATGGATTCTTACTGTGCTTAGCCTTGGCAAGGGATTCCAATTTTTCAGTGAGTGTGTCTGTGGGTCTGGAATCGGGGACCACGCCTTTCATCTGCTGCCTTGCGCGCTCTCTCAGCTGGGGCCAGATCAGGCGAAGGACCTCCAGCAACTCTCCTGCAAAAAACAAGACAAGGTAACCGTTAGGACAAAGCATTGATGTATTCATTTCTTGCTACGCTTTGTGGAACGAGGGTTTATACCAATACAAAAACTCTTCATGGTTAATGTCATTACAGCACACTGAAGTATGAAGTTCAAAGGTTATAATAACCAATACTAAAACAAACTCTATTCTCTCATTTTTAATGCTGTTCTTTTTTTCTAAGAAACTAAGTACAGTTGACTCCGCTTAATAAAAACTCGGGACTGGGCAAATTTGTATTTATTAACCAAAGTTTTAATAAACCGAATTTTAAAAATGTATCGATTGGTACAGAAACGAATGCGAGACGTCCAAAAAAGTTGCAGCTTCCCGAACACTCTTTGCTGTCAGACTATGGAAGCGATCAAGAAGTTGAACCTTGTCTTTCATCGTCATTTCTGTTCTTTTTCTCTTTGTGCCCTTGGACGCCATGTTCAAAACTGCGAGCTTTATACGTGTGTAGGAGAGAATGCAATGAGAGAATGCAAACGTGATCTAATTCTCGTGATCTCGTTTTTTCCCTAAATCACAATTTTCGCTGAACTTAGCTCACTAAGCTTCAGCAAATGCTTGCATCGTCTGTCGGGTGAGTAGATATCGCTCCGTGTTTGACAATACATTGTCAAATTTGTCCGTGTTTGACAATACATTGTCAAATTTGTGTTAAGTGAGCGTCCCAGCACGGAAAAAATCCCCAATTTCGCCAACAAACTTTATTTTTATTAACCGGATTTTTGTATTATTAACCGAAGGATTATTACATGGGCCATATAGCAATAAATCCGGACCGGACTAAAGTGTATTTTAAAAGCGGCTGTCCTTATTAACCGTGTGTTTATTAAGCGGATTCTGTACAGAACAAAGCTCTGCCCGATAGGCGAAACGTTGAGTTTGATAAGCTGTAATGTTTATTTTGACTGGGGTGTAGATTATCATCTACTGCGTTAACTCTCCGTCACAAATGAGAGCAGAAAAACTTACCCTGTTCATAGTCGAGCCCAGTCAGTTTGACTTTGTTGGCTTCGTGCTGTGCCTTCTTCTTCAGTCGACACGCTCGGGACGCCAGCTTGTTCTTCTCCTTACGCGACTTGTTCCGCACGCTGGCCGGAAGATCGTTGGACATCTGGAAGCTGTTGATCTGTCGGTTCAGTTTGTACAGCTGCTTGCCGATGGAGACAAGTTTTCTGGGGTTAGGGGTCACCTCGTTCCCGTCCCCTTTCCTGGCTTTGCCTCCGTGTCGGATCCCTACCAAACTGGTGCTGTTCTCGTCAAACACAGGGTCTTCAAAGTTGGCAGGGTGGTGAGGGTCAGAGTCGTGAATGTTCAGTTTGAGTCGCGTGCCCTTGGGCCCCTTGGCCTGCACGTTGTACTGCCAGAAATACTGCTTGCTCTTTTTCGACATTTCCGTCAAGGTCTCATCCAGCGGCGTGTCGCTGATGTCCGAGTCAGCGTCCGAGTCTGAGTCATCGTCACTGTAGTTGCTGTAGCGCGTGGATTTGTAGTCCTCGTCGTCGGACATGATGGATGAGCTACCAGAAGCTGCACACACACAAGCAAGAGCCACAATGAGTAAAGCATGACACAGGATGTATATGAACACATGAAATATTCACTGCTGTCATTTTACAACAGGACATACATTTGTTCACTTGTTTACAAAAGTCCCGGATGCAAATCCACCACTTTATCCACTTGTTGACATGTAGCTGCTACATGTCTTGTTATCATATACAGGGGTGCCTTTGGGTGTGACCGCTTAACATGTAAGGGTCAGGGACATGAAAAGTATAAGAAAGTTGTGACTGATATCCAAAGGAAACCACTTGAAACGACTGAGACAGCACCAGAAATTAAACAATGAGGCCTCCAGTGCCTAGAGCATCTTTACACAGAGAGGTTGCCTCTCTGAAGAATACTACTTCGTTTTGCTGTGAAACTGAAAAGGGACATAAAAAGAGTGGTCTTGGTAACACTGCCGTGTACCCAGCCAGACTGACTTTCTTCCCTTGAGCATACCAACACAACTTAACCGGCCTTCATCTCTCTGAGAGAGATAAGGGGGGATCAGTTAGACAGCTAGTGAGAGAGGAGAGGATGACAAAGAGAAAGTGAAACTGACCCCGACTATTGATTAGGGAAAGGAAGATGACAATTATAGATTCACTGACTTGTATTCAATGTTCTTTCATTGTTTTTGAATTCAAGTAGAAGGAATTATTTTATGCTTTATGTTATTCAGTCACTATTTCACCTCTTCTCGCTTGGCCTCTATTTTACAACCTCTGTCCGCTAACGCGCGCTAGAGTATTGATTGGTGTCACTATATGACTGGGTCACTAGCCTGTGCGCACGGCACAGCCAGGCAGTCACTGGACTGCAGTAAACAAGCACGCCTAATTCAAGCAATGCCAGCACATTCACTTGATCAAACGACATCAACTGTAAGAATTAAGACCTTTCTGTTTTCTTTAGTTTTTATTTAAATCTATACTGCGCATTGCGGCACAACTGAGCCACCGGCTCCTGTCGGCAGTATCTGTGCACACTGTCCTCGCTTTTGGACAAGGCTGTTTTTCTCTTCTTTTTTCCCCAAATCGACCTTCACCTTCCCTGTGCCAGCCGGGGTCTGTTTTTCTCGGCAAAAACAAACACACATCACATTCTGCTCTCGCTATCAAACCCAAGTGCCCTCCCATTATGCCTGTCAAGAAGTTGTAGGGGCATACATGTCGACTGCTGTGCATTATGACTTCTTGTTTTGACGTTCTTCTCTAGTTTTGGGGGGTAGAGGGTATGGTGCAGCGGCGGCCGGTGTAACGATGTGAGATTGGCCCCTGTGTCACATTACCCCCTCGATATTTTTACTCGACTGAAATGTTTCCTCGTAAAATTAAAGAAGTGAAATTATTCAAGGACGAAAAGCATGTCAGTTTCTTGCATGGGAAGAAAATAAATTTCACCCGAAAATTCGATTTCTTCGAAAACATGTACCGAGTGGTTACGTCCATGGATGAGAAGGGAAACATTTTAGGATGAATCAAATTTCTAAGTTTAAATACAAAAAATCGGTTGGACAATAATTTGGCCCCATGAATGTAAGGTACCCAAGGTCGCTCATCAGTACTATCGAAGAATGTTTTTGTTCAGTGTGGAGTTTTTACAAGATCAACGGGGCCGAGGGGGTAATGTGACACAGGGGCCAATCTCACATCGCCACACTGTGTCAGTCACACCCAAATAATTCACGTGCCCTCAGTGGGAGTAACGCCGGAACGGAAAACTTCCTTATAACGGTGGATGACCTGGCTTCAAAACACGGCAGAAAAAGAGAGGCCACGGGTGGGGAAGCTTTACTTATGAATGGGGCAAAAAGGAGTAGTACTGTAGGCAGAAAAGATTCACACAGAGACCGAGGGCGGCGTTTTGCATTTGGGACAAACCCGCCCCTCAGAGCCCTGCCTTGATTCTGTACTACTACAGGCCTGGTGTAGTAAAAACCGTAAATCGCCTGCTCTGTGTTTTGAGTCACAAAACAACCAATGCTTCAAGTGGTATGAAAGAATAGTAAGTTCTTTTAGACATAACTCATTTCAAAGACTGAAAGAGAGAGAGAGAGAGAGAGAGAGAGAGAGAGAGAGAGAGAGAGAGAGAGAGACTGAGCAAACATACACATACACAAACATCTGCCGTTACAAATCATGTGTTTGGAAAAAACACTTTGTATAAAAGGTGGCTCCTTAAACTCCTTATGATCAGGGACCTATATTTAGAGGTCTATGTTATGATTGAGAATAATAACACCACCCACCGAGGAACTGAAGAAAATCAAAACCGCTAAAACGCCCCACGGTACCCACGCCTACGCAAAAATGAGTAAAATTGTTACTCATCCTATAGCTATAGCCAGGAAAAGGCTCTGTTGTGTGTTATGTAACGTTACCATTAAGTGACCGAATTCTGCCTGACACTGCCGGATCCGGTCAATGACATAGGAAACTCAACAGGTTTAGGCCGGTGTGTGTGTGCAGCTTTCACAATGCAAGGTCTGTAGGCGGACAGTGCCCAGTCCGCGAGACGTGGCCAAGGACAGGGCACGAATCGCGGGACGTCAAGTCATCACACAACACTGATCACGAACAATCCCTTTTTGTCTTGCTTCACTGTGACTCGACCGGTCAAAGTCCAAATCGTTTCAACTTTCATCTCCCGGAAGACAGAACGGAGCCAGGTTTTGAACCCAGACAGTATGTCGAGTGTAGATGAAAACACTCCTCCCGCCGCCTAGCACTACACGCTTCATTCACGTGCTTTTTGCTGTGGAGGGTTCACGGGAGTGCCGCCGTGCCACCCCCGTTGGGAATTCCCCAACTGAACTAGAGAATGATGATGAAGTGAGACGGCCTTACTACTGCCCAACATAATAACAGCATGGAGTTTTAATCGAAGTTTGTCCAGTCAAACAATACTTAGATTGACAGTCATCGTCACATTTTAACTTAGCTGAGATGATAATATTTTGTTCACTAAATTTTGCGAGCGTTGACCGAGATCCTTTTTCTCCGTAATTCTGAGAAAAAGGTGAGCCTCTTCCAGGAAGAGTTTTAACCCTTATTTCTATCAAGCTTTTGTATACTCTTATGTCAATGACCTAGCCATACGCCTCTCTTACTCAAGTTCAGTACAAACTTAGAAACTTGACGAAGCATCAGATCAACTTTGTGGGAAATGTAGTGCTTACGAAAAATATAGTAATCACAGCAGGACATATTTTGACCCATTTGATACAAAAGTCATGTTGATCGATAGATCTGATTCTCGAGTATTTATAGCTGATCCAACAACACTTCACTCTGAATTGCCAGATCATTGCTGTGGGCACTTGCTTCCCAGGAAGGAAGATTGCCTGAGGTTTGGCACAACTTACTGACCTAGTATGTCAGGAAGAACAACCTGAACTGAACGGGAATTTTAGTAACACTGCCAGTAGCAATCGTCAGAACTGGTACTTCCATTTCTGATTTTTTTCTCTCTAAGGTTCAACTACTTTGTACCAATGCAGGCTATGAATGTGACATTTTTAAGTGTTCAATAGACATAGACTTTTGGTCCTACATTTCATTACTTAACAAGTCTGTTTTGATGCAGACAAAAATGTCAAAAGCAATTTTTGTGTAAAAACCAGTACAACCAACCAGTTAACAATGTTCGTTTGTTTATTTTCAAACAAAAACGGGTAAAAATGATTTAAATGTCTGGCTCATGCTAAGGTCGTGTTGCATCATCAGAAACTCACCTGTAAAGAACTGAATACTTACAGGCCAGATAGCCAACAACAACCAACCACAAGCTATCGGACATTGACCCAAAGGTCGCCTTATCTGGATCGAAAGGGTAGACAAAGAATATCAACTATATATATATCCTTGATTCCTTCTGACTTGGTCACCCAACTGTCATGAAACTGGGACACAGAACGTTCCAGATAGTCACGTGTGAGACCCCCAAACCGTTCAGCCAATAGGGCAGATCTATTGGTACAGCCAGGCGTCGAGTCTGTTCTAGGCTGTGCAAGTAGAACTCACAACAAAGTCACTGCACCAACACAGCACATAAAGTGGCAGCCCGCCAATTTTATGACCTGGATAAAATCCATGCCAGCTGATCAGCTCCAAGGGTTTTTCTTCCTGTGAGAGCACATCGCTAACCTCCTGTGTTGTAAACTGACTACACCACAGGCAACGATGCAGCATCCTGGAACATAATTATCAGCTACATCCTTCTTCCCTTTCCTCTCATAGCTAAAGCTTTCCAGGATGTTTTGACAGAACTCAGGTATTATTTTTCAGCTGTCCCCACACACACAACACACACAATTAACGGAAAAGGACAGAAAGAAAGAAAGACAGAAGCAGAAAAGGGTGAGGAGAGAGAGACAGAAACAGAAAGCAGGGCTGATGTTCAAGAGAAACGGAGCCAGCCGCCTGGTTGGATTGGTTGAAATTGAGATTTGTTTGTGATTTCAACCAATCAGACCCCGTGACCGGTTCCCACCCGGTTGATACATTTCTCCTGAACATCAGCCATGTCAGACATGACACACAAACAGCGACATCTGTCCAACTCACCATAGCGCTTCCTCTTGCGACTGGGTGAGGGTTCTGGGTCATGGATGAACTTTTCAATCTCCTTCCATTTCTCCTCCATGGACTCTTTCTTGACCAGCTGACCCAGGGGCGGGGCTCGGGTCTGACCCGCCACTGGCATCACCTGGCCCCCAGGGGGTGACCCCGCATGCTGAGGGGTCGCTGAGGTCTTCTGGGACGCGGTCAGCATTTTGTGCAAGCAGGATTTGGAGGGACTGGTCTCGTAAGTGTCCATGGGTTCAGTTTTGATGGTGGCTGTCGGCACAACCGCATTGTTCGTTCGGTTTCCTAACAGGTTGGTAAGGGTGACCTGAGATTGGTCAGTACGCAGCTGGTTGGGGTTGAAACGGCTGAGCATGGTGAGGGTTTTGTGAGGTTCTGTCTTCACCACACTGACAGGCTGCTTTGCGTAGTCGCCTGATGCCACCGGCGCACACTGAACTCTTTCACCATCCTCATTGCTGATAATAGTGTCAATGTCTTCAATGAGAAAGGGGTCCATGTTCAGCTCTGTGAGGGTGGGGCCGGCCATCTTCAAGTCTTGTCTCCCCACACCCAAAAGACCCAACATACTGCACACCACTGGCTTCTCTGGGCAACGGTTAGGACTGCCCTGTACATCACACGGTGTGGGCATCATGCCGTTGCTCAGAGCCGAGCCGAAGAAGCCCTCAAGGCTGTTGGAGTTCTCGTACTGGGGGTTAAGGTCAAAGTCAGGTTCAGCGCCGAGGGGGGTCATGTCAGTGGCTGTGCAGGTCTCGCCGAACATACCGTTGTTAAAGGTGTTCTGCATGTCGTGGCGCTCCTGATCGTACATGTACAGACTGCTGGGGCTAGTGGCAAATGTGGATTTTGTGTATTCTGGGGCGTAGAAACTCTCAGGGCTGGGTACATAGTCCATGGTTCTTGACGTTTTGAACTGCAAGCAAGAAGAGCAACCACAAATTTTGATTAAATCTAAAAATAATAATAATAAAATAAGGGACACTTCTTTGGTCAAGCAACCCTTGTCCAGGTGAACAAAATAACACTGCTAACTACATTTATTTAAGAGAATAGTAAAGTCAATGCAATGGAATTTGTGTCCAAAAGAAAATAATGTTTAACTTCAACAGTCCTGCAATACAAATTGCACTCATTTTGCTCACAAGTTCTTGCTTTTGAGCATGTGTAGGAAGAAATGAAAGGACTTATAACCCACAAATGTTACGAAACTGCCCATACATTACCAGGTTTAAAAAAAAAAGGTCATGGGGAAGAACAAGTGGACATAACAAAAATGTTCTTACCTTCCTCTGCAGAGTAGAATACGACATAGGATGGAAAGGTGGGTAGTAAGGATGAGCGATTCTTCTTCTCTGGATAAAATGAGCGGGCGTCGGTCCTGGGGGTGTCCACTGGTAGTCTACTCTGGGTGGATATTGAAATCCTGGGTAAATTCTTGGCCTGAAACAGTTGTAAAGTGGACAGTGAGTAAACAGGAAGAAGTGAGTCAACAAAAATCTGTAAGTAAAAAGTTTCTTCATGAGAGCACATAGTCATAGTGCAGTTTGTATACATAGGAACCAGTCAATGAACAATGATTGCCAGAAATGATGAAACCAAACCAAGATCACAGAGTAAATGAATTAAAAAAAACACCCATTAAAAACGACAAACTCTAACCGCTGAGCTGCTGCCTTAGATTTTGTGTCACTTTTCCCAGGAACTGAGACATCAGTACCAGCTTCATCAGATTCCAATGTCACAAGTTCAGAAGATCCGGTACTTCCTTCAATTTTCAATTTTACACCATCGCCATCAGTATCTGACTCTGGGTTCACAACTTCAACAGACTTGGCCACAATAACTTTCTCAGTTCTTTCAGTTCGATTTTTACACGACGGGCTAGCAGTAGCAGACGACGACGTACTTCTAACGTCCTCTCCTCCTTCTGTCATGTTCTCCATCGTGAAAACCATTGCTAACTGATTGAAATAAATGGAACCAAGAGCAAAAAAGCTGCCCACTCCCTAAAAACGCGTGCAAGGAACCCACGCGTGTGTGACAAAAATAAGCCTCAGTCAGCCACGCGGGGTGATGCCCGTGTCGTACGCGAAGAGCCTCGCTCTGGCCTTAAAGTTCTGAGAAAAAAATCGGTGAAGTCGAAGCGATGATTACAACGAACAAAATAGTTTTTTTGAGAAAACTGAACAGAAAAGATGATGAAAACCAAGCTATTACCGATGCAATCGCCGAAAGCACGTGACATGACCTACACGCTGGCACTGACTCAGAGCGGATTCACTGAGTGACACACACAATCGGGTCACGTGGCTGCCCACCAGCCTCACGACGTAAACAAACCTATTTACGATCAAAACCCAACTGAAAAACCTCAGTTTGTTGAATTAAAGTCAAAATGAAATATTACAACAAATCTACGACACGCAAAACTCAACACACAGACACAAATCTAACCAAATCTCCATTTGTTGTGAATTATGTTACGTATGAACTATTTGTACTCCTAAAGCACTGTGCGAGCAAGCTGCTGTCGATTGCAAAACATTCGCTTCGAAAATACTAAAAAAATTGCAAATAACAAACCTGTTTAGGCGATCCTTTAAAAACAGTATATTCTCCGACAACTTTAAGACACAGACTGTTCAGAATATGTCACAGATGAAGCGTGCAATATGCAAGAAAACGAAGACACAGATTCTCAACTGCCGATTGCAACGTTGGTTTGTGTTGATCTGGCGAGAAAATCCTGCGAAGGAGGAGGTGACGTCAAAATTTCTGACCAATCACACAGGACAACAAAAATACCGACCAATGAAAAAAATAGGTCTGCTAAAAATATTCCTTCGGGAATTTTCGGTAGAACACGAACGAAAGACTTCGTCCCGAGCACACAACAGCCGCATGTGTTTCACTAAGCTACATTCAGACAGATATTCGAAGACCTTACTCTGCCATGACACCACTACTGCAACCAGTTATGCTTGAAAACGGCAGTAACAGTCGTTTGCCGGAGAACCCTTCACATATATTCTAAAAATAACCATTGACGTCAGAGTTGATCTGCGGTATCACCGCCACAGGTGAAGGTCGTGTCAAAGTTGTCAACAAAGTGTTGTCGTCGCGGTAGTGGCGAGGCGGGCACAAAACAAGAGAGCTAAAAAAGCCTAATATGGCAAAATATTGTCACCGCGGCATTCTATTGTACAAATGACATGTCCTAACATATAACTGCCATGGCAGTTAGAACACACGATGGTTTTAGTGTGCGGTGTATGCAAGCCTTCCGGCTTTTGGCCTCAGTAATGCATCAAGAAAGATGCTATATACATCATTTCTACGTCAGCACGGTTCTTGGTTTCCATTCCGGCGGCAGTGTAAGAAAAAAAGAAAAAAAAGTGTTTGGTGTATCCAGAAACTGGGACAAGGTCAATATAACCGCCAGACTACTTGAACACACTATGGTTTTAGTGTGCGGTGTATGTAAGCCTTGTCCGGCTTTCGGCCGAGTCAGTGAGAATCAAGAAAGAAGCTGTACATTCTACGTCAGTTCTTGGTTTCCATTCCGGCGTCAGTGTAGCCACCATAAAAGAAAAAAGAAAGAAAAAAGTGTTTTGTGTATCCAGAAACTTGGACAAGATCAACTATAGTATAACTGCCAGATACTTGGACACACTATGGTTTTAGTGTGCGGTATCCAGAAACTGGGACAAGGTCAATATAACCGCCAGACTACTTGAACACACTATGGTTTTAGTGTGCGGTGTATGTAAGCCTTGTGCGGCTTTCGGCCTATGTGATGCATCAAGAAAGAAGCTGTAAATTCTACTTCAGTTCTTGGTTTTCATTCCGTCGTCAGTGTAGCCACCATCAAAGACAGAATAGAAAAAAAGTGTCTGGTGTATCCAGAAACTGGTTCAAGGTCAATATTCTTTCAGCGCTGAGCGCACGGGAAGCCAAGGTCTGGCTGCGTTTACTTTAAAGATACCTCCCTTCTCTGACAGTAACAAAAAAAATGTGACCACCATCATGATTGATCCATCCATTTTTTCAACTTTAATTGACAAGTACCACTGAACATTCACAAGGCATGGTAGCTGCCTGTGCAGATATGATCAGTATCTTTTGTTGAATCAAGGTTATTACGTAACTGACACCCGTGTCAATTTGTCAAATTAATCAGGCAAAAAAAAAAAAGAGCATACAATGGAACCTCGATCCCTTTTAAGACCTCCAAACATCTAAGAAATTCAGGTCTTAGAAAGGAGGGAGTCTTAAAATGGGGGTACATTTACAGAGTTAATGAACAGAAAATCTCATCTGAAAAAGCAAGGTCTTAAAAGGGCCCGGCCGAGAGAGGTCTTAACAATTGGAGGGTCTTCAAAGGGGGGTTCCACTGTACTCTACACACGGCTAAGCAGCCAAGCTGTTGATTTAGGTGTGTGTCCCAATGGAAGGATGCTCTTACCTCATGTAAAAGCCTGGCCGGCAGATCTGTTGTGGTGTACACTACATTGGGGTGTGCACGTTAAAGATCCCACGATTGACAAAAGGGTCTTTCCTGGCAAAATTGTATAGGCATAGATAAAAATGTCCACCAAATACCCGTGTGACTTGGAATAATAGGCCGTGAAAGGTGAATGCTCGCCCTAATAGGCTTGAGGTTTGCTGGCCGATGTGAATGCGGTGAATGCGTGATATATTGTGTAAAAAATTCCATCTCACACGGCATAAATAAATCCCTGCGCCTTGAATCCGTGGTTGAGATATGTGCGCGATATAAATTG
Source organism: Littorina saxatilis (assembly GCF_037325665.1). NCBI lineage: Eukaryota > Metazoa > Mollusca > Gastropoda > Littorinimorpha > Littorinidae > Littorina > Littorina saxatilis. The sequence continues at coordinate 52,958,344 of NC_090256.1, read as the reverse complement.
CATAAAATAAATAAATAAATGATTGTTCCCCGTGAGAAGGAAGGTACATAAGCTTACCTTTAAATAAAACGATACATGAATGCCACCCCAGACTGTCACCACTTGTTCCAAACTAATTTTTATTGTATTATTTTTTACTTTTTTTTTTAAAGCACATCATTGTGGGGCGTTTAATCAATTAACATGCGCATCCGTCCATACAATGTAAGACGATGCACATTTTCGATCAGAGTTCACGGTATAAACACAATGGCAAGTTGTTCTTTATCCCACACGAGCGCTCTGGCAGATCTGTGGTGGTGTGCATGATGGTTCACACGTGAGGGAGGTATTTCTTTTATTGGCAGGCCGCCTATTCCTAGCGCGCACGTGATGGCTGGCTCCGTGCCAGTTTCCTTTTTGACAACAAACACTTGCTGTTTGTACGGGCATCGGCCGCGGGGTCTCTCTCTCTCTCTCTCTCTCTCGGGGTCTCTGAATCTGTCTCCTTTTCTCTGTTTATTTCGGACTGTCTCTCTCTGTCTCTCGTTTCCTGCCACTTTGTTTTTCTTTCTGCTCTCTCTCTCTCTCTCTCTCTCTCTCTCTCTCTCTCTCTCTCTCTCTCTCTCTTTTTCTCAGTCCCCCTTTTAGTCTCTCACTCTTCCCCCCAAACTCTCTCTCTCTCTCTCTCTCTCTCTCTCTCTCTCTCTCTCTCTCTTTCAGTCTATCTGCCTGTTTGTGTGTGTGTATGTGTGTGTGTCTAGGTCGGGTGTATCTGATTTTTTTTTCAGTTTTGAAAAACTGATCAGCAACACACATCCTGACCCGTTTCACTGTACCTATCCACACAACTGTACACCGCTACTGACCTAAATACACACGCGCACTAACATGAATACACACACACAAACAAACAACACACACACACACACCGCACACACACACACACACATTCACACACACACACACGGCACACACACACCACTCACACACACAACACACACACACACACCGCACACACACACACACAGTGACGAGAAAATGCATACGTAATATCCACACGGTTGCCTCCCCTCCTTCGAAATTGCGGCTGTGTCGATGTCAAGTTTTTCTTCTAAAACCCATGTAAACAAAAGGCATGTGCACAGTTCATTCTGTGACTGCAAAGGTATCTAAAATGACTTGTTACGCTTACAAGGGCAGGTTCTGCAAAATTGGAGGCTTAAATGCCACTGGATTGTGAGCTATGAATTTACAACTCTAAAGTTCAACACCACTGACTGAGAAAGAAAAGTGACAAGTCGCGTAAGGCGAAATTACTACATTAGTCAAGCTGTGGAACTCACAGAATGAAACTGAACGTAGTCCGCCGCTAGTGCAAAAGGCAGTGAAAGTGACGAGCCTGTTTGGCGCGGTAGCGGTTGCGCTGTGCTGCACAGCACGCTTTACTGTACCTCTCTTCGTTTTAACTTTCTGAGCGTGTTTTTAATCCAAACATATCATATCTATATGTTTTTTTGAATCAGGAACCGACAAGGAATAAAATGAAATTGTTTTTAAATCGATTTCGGAAATTTAATTTTGATCATAATTTTTTTATTTTTAATTTTCAGAGCTTGTTTTTAATCCAAATATAACATATGTATATGTTTTTGGAATCAGAACATGATAAAGAATAAGATGAACGTAAATTTGGATCGTTTTATAAATTTTTTTGTTTTTACAATTTTCAGATTTTTAATGACCAAAGTCATTAATTAATTTTTAAGCCACCAAGCTGAAATTCAATACCGAAGTCCGGCCTTCGTCGAAGATTGCTTGGCCAAAATTTCAATCAATTTGATTGAAAAATGAAGGTGTGACAGTGCTGCCTCAACTTTTTAAAAAAGCCGGATATGACGTCATCAAAGACATTTATCGACAAAAAGAAAAAAACTTCCGGGGATATCATTCCCAGGAACTCACTACTACTACTACAACCACACGCGTTTACCCATGCAACACGGATCTGACGTCATCTTGTGCTAAATAACAAGCTGATTATGAGCAAAATTCCAACTTTAAATCCTCATTAAAATTACTTCCGCGTAGCCTCGGGCACATTATGCGCACAACAGCACAACTGAGATGACGTCAAATTATGTCCATGATGACGTCAATCTGAACCACGTTGTGTCTCGTTAGCCTGTATTAATTTTAATTAAAATGCTGTATTTATATATTACCCGATTCGCCCTGTCTGAAGGTTAAACACAACTTATTAAAATTCAACAAATACGCACACCACGACGCTAACGAGCTTTTGTCGTCTGTCAAACGTCATGACAGACGTCATGGTAACGAAGAAACGTTTCATTAAAGCAAGGATGGCCAAATCTCAAAATTTTAACTCGCCACCCGGGCGAGTAAACTTCAAGAAAGTCACTAGCCCGGCAGAAATTTCGCTGGCCCAGTACATACCACAGTTGATCTGCAGTGTTTATATAGCTTTAGAGGTCCTTGTCTACATTTTTATGCCAAAATCGCCATTTGACCATTAAAATGCAGAGTCTATTATCTACAAATATCAACAATACACCCCCTTTCGATCAGGAAAGACGAAGCCAGTGTAGCCGTTTGAAAATTCATTGTAGTATTCCAGCGTAGTACTCATAGTAGGATAGCCTTATTTGGAAAATGCCAAGCGCAAAACTCCTCTCAAATCCTGTGCATTTCGTGCGTTTAACAAAAGCGTCGACAGCGCTACCCAAAAATAAAATCTTTTTTTACATATTTTTTTTTCTATAATTTTTTTCTCCATGGTTCATTCATCATTTGACATAATTTTGTATCGAAATCTAACCATAAGATTATTGAAAAAAAGCAAAAATGTAGACGACCACCTTTAAAACTCAAAAGTACCGGCACGGTTGGCCTAGTGGTAAGGCGTCCGCCCCGTGATCGGGAGGTCGTAGGTTCGAACCCCGGCCCGGGTCATACCTAAGACTTTAAAATTGGCAATCAAGTGGCTGCTCCGCCTGGCGTCTGGCATTATGGGGTTAGTGCAAGGACTGGTTGGTCCGGTGTCAGAATAATGTGACTGGGTGAGACATGAAGCCTGTGCTGCGACTTCTGTCTTGTGTGTGGCGCACGTTATATGTCAAAGCAGCACCGCCCTGATGTGGCCCTTCGTGGTCGGCTGGGCATTAAGCAAACAAACAAACAAAAAACTCAAAAGTACAACCAAAAGGCTCGCATTTTACCAGAATTTTCATTTGCCAGCCGGGCGGATTTTTTACTCGCTTACTCGCTTACTCGCCCCTGGTGACCGGGCGGACAATTTGGCCATCCCTGTTAAAGGTACTTTCCTTTCTGTGTAAACGATCATGAAGACAACCACAGATCGGTCCGGGTTTTTGCGTGGAATCAGTAAGAGCATATTAATTTTCCCCTTGTGCACATGCCAACAATAAGTATACAGCCTAGCTGCTTCCTGGATAGGGGAATGGTTCAAATATGGACCAGTTGTTAATTTTTCTGTATCTAAATTTTTGCTGAATGTTTATCAAAGCTAATTCTCTCTAATGAAGCCTAACGGTTTAACCAAAGAGAACAACTACCAAACTTCTTCGCGAGAAAACAAGCTATAGTTATCAGCATGAAACAAAAAGTGTTTCCTTTTAGGGGGCCCTTCCCCTATACAAACAAACAGAGCGGGAACCAACCAGAATTAGGCGGCTAGCTTCGCAGATTGACATGGGTGTCAGTTAAAAAACACAAACCTTTTCAGCAAAACTTGTGTACTCTGCACAGAAAACAACCCGGCTGCATGTGACAAATGGAAGGATGCTCTTTTTATGCTAGTCAAAAATCTGGACGGATCTCTGCTGAATTGTGAGATCATCGTGCACACAGGAGGTCATTGAAGGTAGCTTGAACCAGAGAGATCTCTGCTTGTATTGAACTGAACTGTCTGTTCAGGGAACCAGGTACATGTGGAATAGCCTTCGCTCGAGATTACTAATTCGGTTGGGGTCTTTAACGTGCACAATACTCTTGGGGAGGAGGTCAGGCGTTCGTCGTCGGTCACTCTCGTACAGTTGAACACCCTTTTCAGACCCCCACCTACACACACACACACACACACACATACACACAAGCGCGCGCGCACACACACACACACACACATACACACAAGCGCGCGCGCACACACACACGCACGCATGCACACACAGGCATACACTTTTGACACGTTCGATGCGCTTGAGCGCAGATAAGTTATACACCTAGTTGTATACATTATGTGTCCGCACCCATATCCAAATAAAATTCTCTCTCTCTCTCTCTCTCTCTCTCTCTCTCTCTCTCTCTCTCTCTCTCTCTCTCTCTCTCTCGTGTGTGTGTGTGTGTGTGTGGGGGGGGTGTTTGTGTGTGTGTACGTGCGCACGGTGCGCGTACGTGCGTGTGCGTACGTGCGTACGTGCGTGTGTGCGTGTTTTTGTGTGTGTGTCACTTTTTAAATGAAATGCGTCTTTGCCTTGTTTGTTTATAGACCTAATTCTAGACGCCGGTACCTATCGGGTTTTACATCTAGTCATATCATTTGATCAGATTTTTTCTTCTTCTGAGATTGTATTACTTCTACCGGGGCGGGAAACAGTAGGGTATCGCGAAGTAGAATATGAATCAATGCATCCGAGAAACCGTGATAGTGCTGAGTTTCACTGTTTTGTTTAAAAAAAAATTTCAAAAAATCAATATCATTGTTTTTCAGTCGCCGGGTCAGTTATTTTCCGTTGATGCTCGCTCCGCCTCCTGTTTCCTGGTTGTTTCATACATTTCCCCACAGAACCGGTAACATCAGAAGATTTTGTGATTTATTTTGCTTACATTTGATGCACCATCTCAGAGTTATGGATTATTCAAGACGAAGTTCAAGCTCAACCTCAATCTCAAGGTCACTAGAACGTCTCGACAGTTCTCGATATGTATCTTTCATTTTTCTTTCCAGAACTTTTGAACCAGATTTTTGTCTTTCTAAATTAAGAAGAGAATGATGAGGCTGCATTGTCATTCGAAGTTTTTGTTACTGTCCGACATCCATCTGTATGTTCGGCTGATTGCATACAGACTAATGTGCGTGTGTGCGTACGTGCGTGCATGCGTGCGTGTGCATGTGCGTGTGTGTGTCTCTTAAAATGAAATACGTGTGGTGCCAAAGACTACTTCACTGTTAAATCCATGTCAATCGAACTCCCTACACTAATAGAAAAAGAAGGCTACAAGAACTTGAAATAATCTACTTCCCTTAGCTTATGTGTACAATGTTAAGTATTCTGGAGAAGTAAAGACGTTTCGGTGGCTTATTTCACACCGCTCAATCCTTACTTCTGAATCACTGACGCAACCTGTTCAGGGCACACTTGCCGCACTGGCAAACGCCTCCCTTAAGGACACAAGGTCTTTAACGCCACACGACGTGGCTACCCTTTACTTCCTTCATTCAAGATCTTTAATCTTTAGTCTTCTTTTGTGAGGATTCGTTGAAACCTTGCAAAATGTGCTCCTTTTGCGGTCTTTCAAATTCGCATTAATGGAGTACAGCCTAAAACAAGGACCAACAAGAAAAATGTTCATTCAAAATGAACAGGCGTCCATGTTATTTTGACAAAATGAATATTTTTGTTAAAGAAGCTGGCAAGCACACCCTTTCGAATATAGCGGAAGTAGTTTCGACCCTAAATGCTTAAGTACTTAGGCCTTAAACTTAAGTACGGGTTGATAGAATATTTTAATGTAAGCAGAGATGTCTCTGATATAAGTGCAGTTTATTTTCAAAGTTTGGAGTCGTAGATCATTCTTTTTGGATGCAATGTGACTAGCATGTATCGGTGAAATTTGTTGTTTAATTCTGCAAGCAAATGTGTGTGCTGTTATTGCATTATTTACAAAAAACGCACAGAAAAAAACACTATTTTCGACTACTCACTGCGGAGCAGAGCGTGCAATATACGCTCTGCTGCAGAGTTATCCCACGTGCGGTTAGATAGACGCTCATACATGTAAGTACAGTTTATTTTCTAGGTTTGGTATCGTAGATAATTTTTTTTGAATGCAATGTGAAAAACAGGTATTGATACAGTTTGTTGTATAATTTTGCAAGTGAATATTTGTTTATTGGCTGCATGTTTGACAAAAACGTTGTAAAATAAACACTTTTTCGTTGCTTTTATTGTTTGCTTTGATTGCAGCCAAACGACTTGCTCTACGGGGCTGAAAATAAAGTGGAAGACACTTTGAGATATAAGGAATTGGATAGGCCATCATACGAGAAGGTGTAGAAATCTGCATGCTGGCAGCTTTAAAGTGTTACAGCGACATCAGAAAGCTCTAAAAGCTTTGTTTTTTTTTTAAATGCATGATTTTCATAGTTTGTCACTTTAGACAATTTTTGTAATAATTAATTTGATCGGAAAAAAATAGTGTAATATACAAATAAGAAAATTTTTGAATCACATTTTTGCTATCCTTGATGAGAAGCGAGTTGAAATGTGCCTAAATAAAGTCACACCTTAACATTTTTTAGTTTTTGCCCACTAAGGCATTTGCAACATGAAATTTCAGTATTTTTAAAGTTTTTACCCCCCCCCCCCCCCAAAAAAAAAAATGACATGTTTTAACAATTTGAAGTTTTTGTCTAAACATGAAATGACATTCTAAGATCTGAAAGCTTTTTTTTTTTTTTTAATGCAACGTCATGAATAATATTTTCAATTTTTTGCATTAAAGAAGCTGGCAAGCACACCCTTTCGAATATAGCGGAAGTAGATTCGACCCTAAATGCTTAAAGGCATATGTACGCGCTCCCGTGTTTACAAAGTGTAGTTTGCCCATAATCGATGTCAAACGCACCATAAGACCATATAATGACGATATGTCACCATGCGCGGACTATAATACATGCATTACAGCTTGTTCTAGCCTCTGAAAAAGTGAGGATGTCAACAAAGCCGCGTTGTTAGCTCCCTTGCATCAACGTTACATGTGTTGCCAAATCTATAAATAGGACGATCCAGATCAAAATGAAAATTAACATATCTCAACATTGAAGGGGTCCTAGACCACAATATTTTGCAGGGAACTTAATTTAGCATGTCTCCAGCTGTTGGTAAAGCAATTAGCGTGTATAGTCATCGAGTACATAATATGCCTTTAAGTACTTAGGCCTTAAACTGAACTACGTGTTGACAGAATATTTTAATATAAGTGCAGTTTATATTTCAAAGTTTGGAGTCGTAGATCATTCTTTTTGGATGCAAAATGACTAACATGTATCAGTGAAATTTGTTGTTTAATTCTGCAAGCAAATGTGTGTGCTGTTATTGCATTATTTGAAAAAAAACGCACAGAAAAAACACTATTTTTGACGACTCACTGCAGTTATCCCAGGTGCGGTTAGATAGACGCGCATACATGTAAGTACAGTTTATTTTCTAGGTTTGGTATCGTAGATAAATTTTTTGGAATGCAATGTGACAAACATGTATTGATACAGTTTGTTGTATAATTTTGCAAGTGAATATGTGTTTATTGGCTGCATGTTTCACTAAAACGCAGTAAAATAAAAACTTTTTCGTTGCTTTTGTTGTTTCCTTTGATTGCAGCCAAATGACTGAAAATTAAGTGGAAGACACTTTGAGATATAAGGAATCGGATAGGCCATGACACGAGAAGGTGTAGAAATCTGCTTGCAGACAGCTTTAACATGACATCACATATTGATATATTTTTTAAGTTTTTGCATATTACCCCATTTTTGAGGTCACGTTTTAACTTTGGTTAAGTGTTTGCCCACAACTGACATTAGATTACATTTAAACATTTTACATTATTTTTCTAGCACATGTTCATGTTAGTCTGCGCCATCCATTGATCACAGAACATCCACATAGGAAGAAAAGGTGTTTGACTACTGAAATAAAAATGTTTAGAGAAATGTAGAAAGAGGTGAACAAAATGCAAGATGATTTGGTATGGAATTTAGTTGTATACGTGAATGAGGTGTGAAACGTATGCAGAAAGGAAGATGTTTATTTGCGATGAAAGAAAATAGATATAATAACTTCATACTGTAGTAAAAAAACAAAACAAAACAAAAACAACAACCAGTAATCAGCCAATCAATTTCAAATGTTCATTCAACAGTAACCATATACATTCGACAATGGTCCTCTGTAAATAAAAATTAAAAACAAATCTGCTTGGACAGAATTGTTGTTATTTTTGGGAATAAGAAAATATCAACTATCTTGAGATGCATCCTCTTGCACAAAAATAATGCAAGTTAAGGAGTTACGTCCATATGCGTAAAAAGTTAAGATGAATATATGGATCAACAATTACCTCCCCTACTTGCATTATATTTGGGCAAAGCTATAGGAATAGTGTAATGATATTTTAAAATAATTGTCACATTGCCTTAAACATTTGGATTTTGACATGGAGTATTTTACGTAATGTGTACATTTTAGACATGGCAACTGAAGGAAAAAAAAGTGGAGAAAAAAACCCTAACATTTTGTGGGACAAATTTTGTAAGTTGGGTGACGAAACCATGTAAACTTTTCCTTCACAACAGACAAAATTAAGAGGTTTTTCTTTTAACAAACACAAAGAAATATGTCTTTACCTTCGAACAAGCACAGAAAGTATGTGTTTTTGTTCATAAGACCATACATTTTGTTGTTGTGGAGATATGGATTCAACTGCAGAAAATGTGAAACTTTGCTAACAATTCCCATACCTGACATTTTAAAAGTCTAAAAAGTGCCTCCCACTAGCTTGTCACCAAATAAACAAAGTAGGTTGTAACAAAATTGCAGATTAATAAAAAAAATAGTTCAATCAATAGTATATGTCACACCTGACATTAAACTAGTAATTTCCATCACTATCCTTTTCAGGCATTAAAAATAGTTCAAAGCAGCTAGCCCCACATGGAAGTAAGAGGCTCATTCACAAGCTAGTTAAAAGCTTTTCATTCTTTTTGTTTTTCTCAAAAGAAAGTTCATAGTATGACAACAGTATTCACAGCAGGCAGTTTTAAATCACGCAAGGGTCATTCTCAAGGTGTGTTCACGAAATACATTGTAATTTTAAACAGAGACAATTATCAGTTCACGCTTGAAGATGATTTTACTGACCAAGTTTCTCCCCATATATTTCATAACCCTGCAGGTGAAAATGGGAATACCAGCACAGAATGACTGTCAGTGAACATTTAATACCAACACTTCAAACTACATCACTCATCATAAAACAGAAGCTGTGACTTGGATTTAAATGAAAATCAAAAAGTGGAAAAACTCATACTCTGATAATTGTTGTCCAAGTGTTTCAAACTACATCACTCATCATAAAACAGAAGCTGTGACTTGGATTTAAATAAAAATCAACACGCGGAAAAACTCATACTCTGATAATTGTTGTCTAAGTGTTTGTGTGGTTAAAAAAACAAACGTACCTGATCCTGAATAAAATCAGAGCAACCCATATGATCATTAAAATGTAACCATTCACTGGTCCATAGGTATACTCTTTTCAAAAAGGAGATGGGTATGGAAGAGGCAGTGCTTCTGTTAGTGATTCAAAGTGCCAGACATCCCATCCTAGTGCTGTGAAATGGATATAAATTATATATATATTCAATATTTCATGGAAGCTTACTAATATTTGCATGCAAACATACTGTGACAGTACTAATACAGTAAAAGCATTATTGAGGGTGAACAGCCTGCTTTACTTGGTTTCAGTGAGGAGTAACAATACTAACAATAACAATAACATGCCTAAGTTGTGAAATGTAAGTACTTAACCCCCCCCCCCCCCCCCCCCGGACACTGGCAAAATTCCAGCAGAATGTCCCCCACCTTCGCTGACGATTATCCACAGTTTATACAGGAAGTGTGCAGGTAGGTTGTCTGCCTCTGTGTCGGTTTTACCTCCGCGGTGTAGACGAAAAACTTTTCCACTTCTGCCACAGGGCGAAAAGTCTCGTTTTGGCACTTTAACTTGGCATATAACATCAAACATCACGTTAATCAGCTGAATTGTGTGGCATTATACCTATGCGATTCATGTCACATTAGAAAAACTGCCGTAACGCAATAAAATTCCTGAGATGTTAGTATTATGCATAACACGGTAAAACATCGAGTTTTGGTGTCTGCGTTTTGGACGTTTTCGCTGGGATTACGGAGGGCTATTCACATCGTGTTAAACAAGTTGTCGCAGTGAGCAAAACACCAGATAACGTCTGGAATTATGACAAGTTATTGCAGTGACTTAAACTCGAAGTTAGCTGTTGGTTTTGATGTGTTTCACTGCGTTTTCGTCTTGCTTTTGTTTCATAATGTTGTTGCTGTTGTTGTTACTGTTGGGAGCTATACATCACATTTTTGTTCCCCGAAAAATATATTCTTGATTAATATCAGGACGCAAACCATCCCCTTTACTTCACACACACACACAATCTACTCCTCAGTTTGCAGCGTGGCTTCGACAGCGAGTTTGCCCGTACCCAAGGGGAGTAACTCGAAATAACTCAGCGCGCGGTCTGCTGTAAAAGGCCCTAATAGAAATCACCCGCTAGGTACACGCGCACTCAAGTTAACCTCTGCTTTGACCTGTGGCTGTGTGCCAAGAGAGAGCAGAACACACACGCCGTAGACCAGATAAATAGGTGCTTGATTTTGGTATTTTGATTTTACATAACATTAAACCTTTCTTGGGGTTCATGGTCATGGCAACAGCCATAATAATATTATATCATGTATAATATTACATTTCAGCATATGTGAATTACATGTCATCATAACAAACTGTCATACATTTTTATTCCTCATCATTCTGATTGATCACAACCAAACCTACTATCAGTGGACACATCCAAATGCAAGCGCCTGTTCTTGACAAATTGCCACAGTGACTGATCTAAAAATATAGGTCCTTTGCCGCCACGGACACTGTTTGGCCTGTAGGTAAAATGTACAATGTATTTTCTGATTTGTGCACAAAAGCTTTTTTTCTTTTTTTCTTTTTTTTAACATAACAATGTTTAATGTTACTGTATGTTTGAAAGACCATGGTCACATTTGTAAAACAAATGTTAAATTAAAAAATAAATAACATTTTGGTTCATGATTTTTTCCTACACCTGTGCTAAAACTAAGAAGTAAAAATGTCGGTATATAAGTCACTCAAATACTTCAAAGTATGAATGGGTAGAGTTTGTTGCGGTTGACCCTGCACAGTTCGACCTACGATGTTTTTGTTGAACAATTTTGTCAAAAAAAAAAAAAAAAAAAAGTAAGGGCAGTAACTCAAGACGTAAATGTGGCAGTGTCCCATAGGCAACCGCAGAGTTATCCTGTCCATAGGCAAGCGCTTACTTGATCCCAATTACTAGGCGTCTCCGGACGCCTAGAATCAAGAAGCGCCTTCAATAATCTTCCTCTTATCCAGGCCTTACCTCGGCACACGTGTGTGTGTGTGTGTGTGTGCGGCAGTGAGTGTATGTGCGCCAGTGTGTGTGTGTGTGTCTGTGTGAGTGTGTTTGTGTGAATTATGACATTCATTCATGTTCGAGTCGTGCTCTTCAGTTGCAATTTATGTTTGGTTTTTCGCGAGGGACTTGCATGTACTGAGTACATGTTCAGTCACGCAGAGTCGTGCGAGGAAGACTAACGTTTTCACTGTTATTTTCATTTTCTCTACACTCATTCGCTCGTGGTCAATGCCAACTTCTCCAATTGGAAACTCGCCATGAATCACGACAAAATGTTGAAATGCGATGTTGACAAAAGAAGTTAACTGAGGCACACTAAAAATGACGGCAGTATGAATGAAAACATCTCGAAAACGGAAAACGCACAAACAATCGTCTCCAAAAGGTTAAACGGTTCGTTTTGTATCACGGCAGACTATATAAATAGAAAAGATAAATGACACCGCCATCTATTCCCAGATTAATTAAATTAGACATTCTTGCTGTCGCAACAGCGGCAGAAAAGGCGAAACCACGGCTGTTTTCAGACGTCAGAGTCTAAATGAGGATCTTGACACCAAACACCTTTATGTTGTGATACGCCTACACACGCAGCGAGTGAAAAGAATAATAAAACAAAACTTGACTAAATGTAATGACGACCAAAACAACACATTATGAAAACTGGAAAAAAAATGAAGGAAGAAAAAACCCACCCTATATAAAACAAAGTATAGAAAAAAGAAAAAGAAAGGATTAAGGTAACAAAAGAAGAAACAACAAGTCGCGTAAGGCGAAAATACAATATTTAGTCAAGTAGCTGTCGAACTCACAGAATGAAACTGAACGCAATGCCATTTTACTCGTAGCATCGTCAGGCCACCGCTCATGGCAAAGGCAGTGAAATTGACAAGAAGAGCGGGGTAGTAGTTGCGCTAAGAAGGATAGCACGCTTTTCTGTACCTGTCTTTGTTTTAACTTTCTGAGCGTGTTTTTAATCCAAACATATCATATCTATATGTTTTTGGAATCAGGAACCGACAAGGAATAAGATGAAAGTGTTTTTAAATTGATTTGGACAATTTAATTTTGATAATAATTTTTATATATTTAATTTTCAGAGCTTGTTTTTAATCCAAATATAACATATTTATATGTTTTTGGAATCAGAAAATGATGGAGAATAAGATGAACGTAAATTTGGATCGTTTTATAAATTTTTATTTTTTTTTTACAATTTTCCGATTTTTAATGACCAAAGTCATTAATTAATGTTTAAGCCACCAAGCTGAAATGCAATACCGAAGTCCGGGCTTCGTCGAAGATTACTTGACCAAAATTTCAACCAATTTGGTTGAAAAATGAGGGCGTGACAGTGCCGCCTCAACTTTCACGAAAAGCCGGATATGACGTCATCAAAGACATTTATCCAAAAAATGAAAAACACGTTCGGGGATTTCATACCCAGGAACTCTCATGTCAAATTTCATAAAGATCGGTCCAGTAGTTTAGTCTGAATCGCTCTACACACACACACAGACAGACAGACAGACAGACAGACAGACACACGCACATACACCACGACCCTCGTTTCGATTCCCCCTCGATGTTAAAATATTTAGTCAAAACTTGACTTAATATAAAAAGGAAGAGATGAAAGAAAAATGAGAAAGTGCGAAAATAGATCGAATCCAAAGGAGCGATTAAATTAAAATGACTACATTTATTTCTGATCTTGTTGCCCTTTGCCTTCAAAGGTGTGTTTATAGTCCAGAGGCTAGTGGCAGAGACCGAAACAGCGCAATTTTTTCAGTACTGAAAACAATTCTTTTTTCAGGTCATTCCGAACTTTTTCTTCCGATTATTTACATAAGCTTTTAGGACAACAACAACAACAACAACAACAACAACAACAACAACAACAACAACAACAACAACAACTTTTGTCTGGCATAGTCTGAGACAGCATAGAGTCAAGGGTTTACCGTCGGTGTGTTCAAGCGTGCATAACACAAATAGTTATCTGGAATTAAAAGGGTCTGCAAGCCGAGAAAAGAATATCTTAATATAGAGGAATGGAGGGTCTTTAAACTGAGGTTTCACTGTAAATATGTAACTAATGGGTACAATTGTGTACACGAGCAAATCCGTAGACCCGTGTTGTTTATCATTACATTTGACAAAAAATGCTTCAAACACCTGTAGTTTTATTCTGAGGCTGCTGAGACTGATCGTCTGTCTGTTGGTAACAGAATGATCTGAGGATTTCGCAACCTCAGCAACGTAGTAGATCGTCAGTTTACCGCGGCGAAATTACACGATTTGTCTGTGCCGATAAAAGCATGGTTATTTAAAGCCGGGGTAAAGTTCTGAGATTCCAGAGAAAACGTGCCCCCACCCTGTTGACGATTTCCGTTCAGATGACAAACAAGACGTCAACGGATGTCACGAATCTACTAGCAGGTGGAATGATTGTATGAGTAAGTCTGTATTTCAAGCAAAAAATGAAAATAAAAACGACAAATACGTCAATTACGAGTCGTAAATATAACTGAAGAAGGAATCATCATAAAAAAGGAAATAAACATCGCATGAAAATAACAGAAGCAGTTAATGTCTTTGTGACATCCAATGCGCACTTGTTTGTACAAGCTTTTTACTGTCACAACTGTCAGTCATTCTGTTTGCTTCTTCATCAAGGCTCGCTCTCTCTCTCTCTCTCTCTCTCGCTCTCTCTCTCTCTCTCGCTCTCTGTTTCTGTCTCTCTGTCTTTTTCTCTTTCACAGTCTCTCTCGCTCTGCATGTGGCACGCCCTTTATCAGTGGGTATGTCTATGTAAACATTATGTTTGCATACACGTGTGCGCTCCCGCGCTTGTATGTGTGTGTTTGTGTATGTGTGTGTGTCAGTGTGTGTGTGTGTGCGTGTGGCCGCGGTGTGTCAGTGTGTGTGTGTGTGTGTGTGTGGCCGCAGTGTGTGTGTGTGAGAGAGAGAGAGAGATGGAGAGGTCGTTTAGCCACTTGCAGCCTCCTCTCCTACCAGTACATAGGTCGTTGAACGCGTTATGAACCAGGCCGAATTCGAATCCGCGACCTTGAAGCCCCAGTCCGTCTCACATGGTTTACCCGGCAGAACGATTTAAATCTTCTCATGAAAAAAAGCAGTTCGAACCTTATCGAACACACTTGCAATAGCATTTAATAGCATTAAATGACAGAGTTATGAGTTTGAATGGCTATTTAGCTCGCGTAAACCATACACCTGTTTTTGTGGTTTATCTAACCCCTGAGCCATCGTGAACCCGTATGATCCACTTTCCTTTTTTTTCTCACAATTTAGTAGTCAGTTTGTGATTTCAATGCGACTCGCTGTATGTGCAATAGCACGTTATTGTGTACCTCTGAATGTAAAATGGAACAAACGGCTGTGAGTCACACGACCTGAGCGGTGGCGGTTACCCGTTCAAAGAAACTGGCGACGGGCAGAACATTCGTCTGCTGCGAGAACCACGTTTTGTGGGACACACTTCCAGGCTATCTATTTTTAAACTTTCAAAACTTCGAGTTGTACTGATCTTGTCTTGAGGAAAAAAGAATTATTTTATGATTTAAGAATGTTTGTGTAACAAGCTGTCAATTTATCATTTGAATATATCCTTGAATATATTCATTTGTGCGCGGTTTGCTCGTGCATGTGAATGTGCGTTCATGTAATGTGTCAGTTTAGCCTTATAGCGTGATCAGTGCACGTGGAACGCGCTGCCGCGGATACAAACATGATCCTAATTCGCACTGTACTTGCAAATATGCACAACCGGGACAAAACCTGCAGTGCACAGATATGACTGACTAGATTATTACCCGCTTCGCCGGGTACCGGCTTCGCCGGGAAGAAGTAGAGCCGAATACCAGGCTGCGCCTGGGACCCGGCTTTGCCGGGTGTACGCCGGCGAACGGCGCACGAAGGAAAGGAGATAAACGCGCAAAACACTGGAGACCTTCTAAAAATAGTAACGTGCAGTGACCTTCTAAAAATAGTAACGTAGTAACGGGAATATGGAGTGACGCCACACGGAGGAAGGGAGATAATCGCGGCTGAAAACACTGGAGAAGATAAGGAAGAGTTACTGGTAGTGGATCCGACAACAAAACAAAAACAAACAAAAAATCGGTTCAGCGCGCACAGCGCTGCGCGCTGAGAGCACGTGTTGAAATATCTCATCGATGAGGTTGTGTCCGGGGTGTAGCTGAATACGGTGTCCAAATTTGAAAAAGATCCACCGAGAACTTTGGCCGTGCATCGCGAACAGACAGACAGACAGACACTAGTCGTATATATATATACTAGAATGAATACCCGCTTCGCCGGGTAGCCGGCTTCGCCGGGAAGAAGTACTTAGAGCCGTCCGAACTATGGACCCGCCAAGCTTAGGTCCCTCCCAGATTCGTGGAATGGGAACAGCACGAAAATGATTCAGTGGCCATAATGCCATTCCTGACCATATCGAGTCCCATCCTTGTCGACGAATGTAACCGTGTTAATCACCTTTGGAGGCGAACTCCACTCAAACAGGACTGAGCAAGTTATGGCTTCTCAAAGGAAGGCCAGTACATAAAATTACACAAAAGCCGCCAGACCACATCACAAACAGAACTGAAGAATGCACAGGTGTTGATTACATAGAGACACACACACTTACACACACACACACACAAACACAGAGAAGCCGTATCTATAGAGAGATAGATGACAGTGTATTTTTCGCGTGGCTATAAATTGATTCGACCTTTGCACTTTTACAGTGAGGATAATTTACGGGTCCAATTTACGTTCTGTACACTGCGTTGACCTTCTAAAAATAGGTAACAGTAACAGAACGCCGGGAATATCCGAAGACGCTCAGCGCAGTGGACAGCGCAGTGTAGTAACTTACAACTGAACGGGAAAGCCACACGAAGGAAGGGAGATAAACGCCAAACACTGGAGAAGATAAGGAAGAGTTACTTATAATGGTGAAATGAACCCAAAAACGAAAATGAGTTCAGCGCTGCGCGCTGAGAGCACGTGTTGAAATATCTCATCGATGATATTGTGTCCGGGGTGTAGCTGAATACGGTGTCCAAATTTGAAAAAGATCCACCGAGAACTTTGGCGTTGTGATGTGGTGTAGCGGCTATGGTGTGTCGGTATGGGGGCCCGGGTAAGCTGAGGTGGAACCAAAATAGCTGAGGTGGAACCAAAATCGGTTCCGCGCTGCGCGCTGAGAGCACGTGTTGAAATATCGACCAGGTTGTGTCGTGTCCCGGGTCTACTTGAATATGCCCACCAAATTTGAAGCAGATCCATCGAGAACTTTGGCCGTGCATCGCGAACAGACAGACAGACAGACAGACAGACAGACACTAGTCGTATATATATATATAGATTCACAGTGGACTTTGAGAACTGCATGTAGTTTTCAGTTCACGCGCAAATCTGACCGTGATTCATACTGTTTTGATGATAACATCTCTTACACTAGTGCATCACAGTATAGACCAGTATATGGACTTCAACAAGGTCATGTCCTGTACTCTGTGACCTTGACTGTGATGCTTTGACAGTGCCAAGGCCAGGGGCAAAGAACTGGACCAAGGTTAAGGTCACAGGCGGCGAGTGACAAAATAAAAGCCTACGCGGCGAAAGTTAAAAATAAATAAATAGCACACATTCTCTCTCTCCTTCTCTCTCTCTCTCTCTCTCTTATTAAGTTTGCACTTGCAGCGACGGTGGTGTGCGTGTGTGTGAGGGGTGTGTGTGTATGTGGGGGGGGGGGGGGGTGGTAGCTATCACCAGGCACTGTACTGTGGTCAAGTGTGAGTCAGTCTCCGTTATAGTGACGTGAATCAGTGGTTGCCCACGACGGGCGTTTATGTTCCAGCAAAACAGAGGTCATACGACAGAGAGAGAGAGAGAGAGAGAGAGAGAGAGAGAGAGAGAGAGAGAGAATTCAGAACTTTATTATAGAAGGATAGATGTTTAAAGGCTAAGCCTAATCTTCCAACATGTCCTTTAAACATGTAGAAAGAATAATGATAATAAGAGAGAGAGAGAGAGAGAGGGAGAGAGAGAGGGTGAGCGGGGGGGGGGGGGGGGGGGGGGGGAGCTGCAGTCAAGTTAATGTGGTTGCACCAGACTTTTGTCTTCACGCTATGGAAAATTCGTCATTCCAAGGATTACTGACTTTGCGGATTGTTGGCAATACGGGATACATGGTAATTTCCTCTTCCTCATTTTCTGGGTTGAACAATAGTGTGCTAGTGTGTTAAATAAATACTATGAGTAGATCGACCGGTGTAACACGAGAAAAATACTCCCAAGAGATTTTTTACTCTGGAGTAAATTTCGTACGAAAATGTTACTCCCTTTACGAAAAAAGTACTCCCCCATAAAACGAGAAAATTACTCCCCTCGACAGGTGTGTTCCGAGTAAACATTTCGTACGAAAATGTTAGGCTCTGGACGAATAAATAACGAATAAATTACTCCACCCTTACACGAGCATTTTACCGCCCACGCCAGGTCAGTGTACGCAACTTTTATTCCCTTGAATCCATCCTGAACTCAGGTAAAATGAGTTCCTTCCCTTCGTTCCTTCGGGTCTGACTGACTGACTATTAGGGTTTAACGTCCTCTTAGAGCAACTGGTCTATCAATCAATCAATATGATGCTTATATAGCGCGTATTCCGTGGGTACAGTTCTAAGCGCTTGTCGAAGAGTTGTCAACACAGGACTAACAAAGAAACTAACATCTACAGACGGACACGAACCCTATCACACACTAGCAAACCCTGATAAACATACAACAAACAACTGTTTAACAACAATGTACACATCAATAGCTAGGTCCGAACAAAATAATATTAAGCACAAAGAAAACACCTCTCACAGAGCACAGCACAAGAATGTCTTTTGGGGCACAACACATCACGTCGAACATGAAAGTCGCAGCCAGCTACGGGAAGAACTGAGTCTTCAACCTACTCTTGAACGCGTCAAGAGAGGGGCTCTGGCGAAGCTCAAGCGGTAGGGCCGTTCCAGACTGAGGGGCCCGCGGAGGGGAATGCACGCTGACCAGCAGATGCGAGTTTCGAGCGAGGGATGTGTAGGCGGAGTGGGTCAGCAGCAGAACGAAGGGGACGGTCGGAGGGCTGGGTGTACAGGTCCAGGGAGGATTGAAGGTACTCGGGAGCAGAGTCGTTGAGACACTTGTAGACCAGAGTGGACAGTTTGTAGGAGATTCGGGTGTTGACAGGGAGCCAGTGCAAGGAGCGAAGTAGGGGGGTGATGTGGTCTCGCTTCGTCTTCCTCAACGTCAGCCTGGCAGCAGCGTTCTGGACTCGTTGTAGGCCATGAATGGATGAGGCGGGGAGGCCAGCCAGAAGGGAGTTGCAGTAGTCCAGACGACTGAAGATGAGGGAGACAACCAGCTTGACACAGGCGTCGTGGGTGAGGTAGCGACGGATGGAGGCGATGCGTCGTAGGTGGAAAAAGCAGGTCTTGATGATGAAGGAGATGTGTGTCTGCATGGAGAGAGTGGAGTCGAGAAAGACGCCAAGGCTCTTGGCAGCAGGGGAGAATGGAACAGTCGCGTCATCCAGCTGGAGGTCGGTCACAGTGAGGGAAGCAATCTTCTGTCGTGTTCCAACGAGAAGGGCCTCCGTCTTTTCACTGTTCAACTTCAACTTGTTCTCAGTCATCCAGTTCTTGATGTCAGTGAAACAACTGGAGATGGATCCCAGGAGATGGTCAACGTCCTCCGGCTTGGCGCTGTTCTGGAGCTGCGTGTCATCGGCAAAGGAGTTGTAGTTCAAGCCGTGGCGTTCGATGACCAGGGAGAGGGGTTGGGTGTACAAGGTGAAAAGGACAGGGCCGAGGACAGACCCTTTTGGGACGCCGAAGCGGACATTGACAGGCTGAGAAGAGAACGAATCAGTGGTGACAGTCTGAGTGCGGTTCTGGAGGTAGTTCCGGAACCAAGAGAGGGCGGTGTCGTGAATGCCGAACGTGGAACTGAGGCGATCAACGAGTAGCTGATGGTCGATCGTGTCGAAGGCCGCGGAAAGGTCCAGCAGCACAAGGGCAGAGACGAGACCGCTATCTGTTGCATTCAGGAGGTCCGTGGTGATTCGCAGGAGCGCCGTCTCGGTGCTGTGGTGAGGGCAGCACGCTGACTGGTACACTGGCATCAGCGAGTTCCGAGACAGGTGGGCGCTCAACTGCTCCGGAGCCGGAGAAGGGGGGGGAGGGTGGGGACGGGACGAAGGGCTGCTGTTCGAGTGTTCCCCGAAGCTTGTCAATCTTGTCCTTGAAGAACTCCGAGAATAACTCCGGGATATCTTGTGGTGGGTGAGCGGTGGGTAAGGGGGCAGCGGGGGAGGAGCCCAGGAGAGAGGACATAATGGAGAACAGCTCCCTGGATGATGAGGCGTTGGCGATGCGGTCGTGGAAGTGCTCGACCTCGGCAGCAGTGATGGCTTGCGTGACTCGAAGCAGCGCATCCCTGAGAATCTGCCGGTGAACCTCCAGGCCAGAGTGTCGCCATATATTGGGACAGGTATTGGTAATACGCTGAAGATATGGTGTGATACTTTGATTCGAACAAGCCCGCTGTGGCTGTCTTCTTCGACACACCAGCATTGGGGTTGTCTCGTCAAAGTATCGAAATACGATCATGATAATCAGAGACGAGAGATGATGCATGCGTGTCTTCGTGTTTTCCAAGCCCTGAGACTTTCGCTGTGAACGTGGGATCTTTTTCGTGCGCATGTGTGCACACGGGGGTGTTCGGACACCGAAGAGAGTCTGCACAAAGTTGACTCCGATAAATAAATCTCTCGCCGAACGTGGGGATCGAACCCACGCTGATAGCGACCAACTGGCTACAAAGCCAGCGCGCTACCAACTGAGCTACGTCCCCGCCCCCCTTCGGGTCTCATTTATGAGCGAGAGCGTGGACCGATGATGACCAGAATGCTCTTGAACCCTGTTAGTCCTGGAGGTGGTAGAGAGAAGGGTAGCGCGACATTACGGTTTGCGCGAGATCACATAATTTTTTTTATTGGCATTATTCCTTCGCCCGCATACCATTTTCGCGTACGAGATTTTTACTGGAAGTAAAAAAATTCGTGGAGGGAGTAATTTGTTCGTTCCTTGGGGAGTTCTTTTCTTTTCTCGTACGACAGGTGTACTCGGAGTAAAGTTTTCGCACGGAGTCAATTTTTCGTGGAGTAAAAATGTCGTGTTACACCGGCACTTCTTGATAGAAGCTCCTGTGTGTAAAAATAAGTAGAATGTACCAATTTCTGCTACATTCTACAAAGTTTTGAGTGTCAGGAATCCCTACCAGAGAACAGTTTTTTTTTTTACTACCACCACTGTCTGAGTGATTGTCCACAACTGCTGATCTAAGCAGATCTATCGCTCCGTCTTCTTACCAGGTTTCTCATCACCATTACCACGCCGTGGATGGTGGCACGCCTAGTTTTTTCCACCGCAGGAACAACACCCAATTCGTTCCCCCGCAAGACGAACAACATGGTAGGTGTCTCCAAATTAATGCCTTAAAATAGTAGATAACCAGACTTTCTAGTATTGAAGTTTATATCATACTGTTCGGTACTTTATTTTGCATTGGATCAGCTAGTTGTCTTACCATTTACACTCTCGTGTACTACATAAGAGAAGAAATGTCATCAAGACAAGTCAGAAATACTGTCTCCCACGTTAAAAATGATGAAATAACACAAAGCACGGTCAACAGAAGGGCTTAAATCTTTTTGCTGGTCAAAGTCAAACTACTTGTGGATACTGCTCTTCATTTTTAAGTTTAAGCTTACCTTAGTTTAGACTCACGATCGGTTCAAAGATCAACAGTAAAATTTGACGGGGTAAGATCCCCCGCAGCTTGGTCAAAAATGCGGGGGACCTTATCTGGTGTCTGCGGGGGACCTTACCCACTGAGAATCGAGTACCACAAAATAACGCTAGATTAGAGCAGCTTATCCACGATGCTGGTGCCCAAAAACGCGCATACAAGGCTGCAAGGTATCGAAGATTAAACTGTGAGTATTAAAATAGTGCTTTAAATGGTAGTTCTAGGTTAATTTGTACGAAATTGAGACCTCTCTGTATAATTTTCACGGACTTCGGCAGAAAATCGAACGCCACTGTTCACGAGTACACAACAAGACATACATTACATATTATACATATAGCCTAGGCAATTCTGCTTCAGAATATCTATACTTAATAATGTGATTTGCCACAACGTACCTTCACAGGGCAATTCCTTTGCGAGATAAC
Source organism: Littorina saxatilis (assembly GCF_037325665.1). NCBI lineage: Eukaryota > Metazoa > Mollusca > Gastropoda > Littorinimorpha > Littorinidae > Littorina > Littorina saxatilis. Next base: position 52,936,495 of record NC_090256.1, on the reverse strand, counting down.
AATTTTGCTTCCGCGTGCGGGGGAACGAATTGGGTGTTGTTCCTGCGGTGGAAAAAACTAGGCGTGCCACCATCCACGGCGTGTATTACCATTTGCTAGACATGGGATGCAACCGTCCCTCAACATTTTTACCGAAAATTCATGGCCAAAGCGGCTTTGTGCAGCGAGCTTCGTGAGGCTGACTTCGCCGCGAAGTTGACCTCGCACAATTATTATTAGGCTTTTATCAATTCGGCTTACCATCCAAGATCTGGCCATACGACCTTCCCTCAACTTGAACACATACCAAAAAGCAACCGCCAATGAAATTTCTGCGCAGACTATAGGATTTGTTATGAAGAATGATTTTCTTAAACTGACGCTAGTGTTTCAGTGTGTGTGTGTGTGTGTGTGTGTGTGTGTGTGTGTGTGTGTGTGTGTGTGTGTGTGTGTGCCGTGTGTGTGAATGTGTGTGTGTGTGTACGTGTGTGTGTGTGTGTACCGTGTGTGTGTGTGTGTGAATGTGTGTGTGTGTGTGTGTGTGTGTGTGTGTGTGTGTGTGTGTGTGTGTGTGTGTGCCGTGTGTGTGTGAATGTGTGTGTGTGGGTGGGTGGTGTGTGTGTGCCGTGTGTGTGTGAATGTGTGTGTGCCGTGTGTGTGTGAATGTGTGTGTGCCGTGTGTGTGTGCATCATAGTTGTGTGTGTGTGTGCCGTGTGTGTGTGTGTGAATATGTGTGTGCGTAATGAACTCATTCATAGTTCCCATGCTACACAGCAAGCAATCAGGATGCTGACTGGTGGTATGTGCCCAAGTGAAGGATGTTGGTATCCCCTGAGTAAAAGCCTGGGCAGGATCGATCGGTGAGCTAAACTGCTCTCACGGGAAGACACTGCCTTTAAAATCGCCATGCCAAGCAGGAGGGGGTCGATGCAGACATGAATATTCATATCACACCAGCGATCAGTGCGCTGTCATTGTGACAGGAGAAACGAGGTCACACACTGTGCTGTTTTTTAAACCAGTTTTCTCCAGTTCTCTGTCACTGCTAAATCACACACTTTTAACTGTTCCCCCTCTGTAAATCAACCCCCTCTACCCCTCCCTCCAACTCTCTCTCTCTCTCTCTCTCTCTCTCTCTCTCTCTCTCTCTCTCTCTCTCTCTCTTTGAGTCACCGGATATTTGGTGCTATTCATTCAAGTGTGAATTATTAATGGAACATTAAAATACTGTTTTGGTCGCAGAGATGAAAAGACTAAAATTTTAATGTGACGCCTTGAACTAAACTTCATGACCTTTTACCCTGATTTGATGACCTTATACCCTGAATCTGATGAGAGTAACGCCCGTATAGTTTAAAGATGACACGTTTCGATAAAACACGTGCTATGCTTTTAGAAGTGTCGATGCAATTCTCAGAATATCGAAAAGTAACCGAAACTGCCATCTTTCATGGAAAGTTACTAAAACAGTGCACAGTAATTCGTTTACAAAATTCTTCTGGGGTTGTTGAAATGCATATTATACGGAAAACACTCGAACTGGGAATATTGATCATTATGCATTGCATCGGTTAGACTGACAGCTGTAAAACAAACAAGTCGCGTAAGGCGAAAATACAATATTTAGTCAAGTAGCTGTCGAACTCACAGAATGAAACTGAACGCAATGCCATTTTTCAGCAAGACCGTATACTCGTAGCATCGTCAGTCCACCGCTCATGGCAAAGGCAGTGAAATTGACAAGAAGAGCGGGGTAGTAGTTGCGCTAAGAAGGATAGCACGCTTTTCTGTACCTCTCTTTGTTTTAACTTTCTGAGCGTGTTTTTAATCCAAACATATCATATCTATATGTTTTTGGAATCAGGAACCGACAAGGAATAAGATGAAAGTGTTTTTAAATTGATTTGGACAATTTAATTTTGATAATAATTTTGATATATTTAATTTTCAGAGCTTGTTTTTAATCCGAATATAACATATTTATATGTTTTTGGAATCAGCAAATGATGGAGAATAAGATAAACGTAAATTTGGATCGTTTTATAAATTTTTTTTTTTTTTACAATTTTCAGATTTTTAATGACCAAAGTCATTAATTAATTTTTAAGCCACCAAGCTGAAATGCACTACCGAAGTCCGGGCTTCGTCGAAGATTACTTGACCAAAATTTCAACCAATTTGGTTGAAAAATGAGGGCGTGACAGTGCCGCCTCAACTTTCACGAAAAGCCGGATATGACGTCATCAAAGACATTTATCAAAAAAATGAAAAAAACGTTCGGGGATTTCATACCCAGGAACTCTCATGTCAAATTTCATAAAGATCGGTCCAGTAGTTTAGTCTGAATCGCTCTACACACACACACACACACACACACACAGACACACAGACACACGCACATACACCACGACCCTCGTTTCGATTCCCCCTCGATGTTAAAATATTTAGTCAAAACTTGACTAAATATAAAAAGAAGAAAAAAAGAGTAAAATACTCATGGTTGCTTGTGTACACACGCGCGGAGGGTGTGGTGTTTTGTTAATTTTGTTGTTGTTTTGTTTGTATGTTTGTTTTTTGTTGGGGGGGGGGGGGGGTTGTTGTTGGATGTGTTTTGAATGTGGAGGCGGGAAGAAATAAAGAATCCAAGACCTTTTCTTTCCAACTGTTTAGTTTGACGGGAAGCTGCAGAAGTTGAACACAGCTAGCCATAACATGAATTCAGAGGGAACTGACTTCGTTTCGTACGAACGGATACTGAAACCGCCTGAGTTTATTCATGGGCTTACAGTCCGTGCAAGTAACAGGGAAACAAAACACAGTTTTCATCGACAGCTCAAAAATCCCCATAATTATGAATCATGATCAAACCATACTCTGACAGCTCAGCAGATTTATATGGGTAATGGGTACCTGTCTGTCCCGGGTACGAAACTGTAACGACTCAACATCACCCGAAAACGACGACGAAGAAAAAGGCATGATGGTAAAAATAAATTGGGGGGGGGGGGGGGGGGAGTCGAAGAAATTATTCTCAGCAAGACATTCCAATAAAACCTTTCGCTGATGATTCCTGAGCAAACAGAAACACGTCACAAACAATAGAAAACAGATAAGCCGAGACACGCACCGCTGCATTCCATTATGTTTTTCGTCCATACAACCAGAGCGGTTTCAGTTTCTCTGCGCATTTTCTTTTAAAAATTGAACGAAATGATATTTGGCGGTTAGTCAACCAAAACGGACGAAAAAAGTTCATACGGTTCAGCGAGGGAATGCCCTGTTTATGTTTATTATTACCTATAATTGAGGGAGCAAAAAATAGGTTTACAGTGGGAAATTTCAGAGTCCATGCGGCCCATGGCTTGGCGAATAGAAGTTCGTTGCGTACGGTTATTTTTTCCCCGAAAGAGCTTTTCGATGTTTCAGATGGAAAGACTGTTTGAGTGAGGAACACTATCAGAAGTTTGAATTGACTAACCAAGGCTGATGATTTTAGTTTAAAGTCAGTTTTGATCCGAAGATATTCTTTGTAAAAGCCCCGAACAAGAAACTAAGATGCTAAAATGTCAGTGGAAATTCAGAATTGAAAAGTACAAGATTTCTCAAAATGTCTAAAAGCGGCTTGAATTTTTCTATTTAGTCAAGTTTTGACTAAATGTTTTAACGTAGAGGGGGGAATCGAGACGAGGGTGTGGTGTATGTGTGTGTGTGTGCGTGTGTGTGTGTAGAGCGATTGAGAGTAAACTACTGGACCGATCTTTATGAAATTTGACATGAGAGTTTCTGGGTATGACATCCCCGGACGTTTTTTTTCATTTTTTCGATAAATGTCTTTGATGACGTCATATCCGGCTTTTTTAAAAAGTTGAGGCGGCACTGTCACACCCTCATTTTTCAATCAAATTGATTGAAATTTTGGCCAAGCAATCTTCGACGAAGGCCGGGGTTTGGTATTGCATTTCAGCTTGGTGGCTTAAAAATTAATTAATGACTTTGGTCATTAAAAATCTGAAAATTGTATTTAAAATTATTTTTTTATAAAACGATCCAAATCTACGTTCATCTTATTCTTCGTCATTTTCTGATTCCAAAAACATATAAATATGTTATATTCGGATTAAAAACAAGGTCTGAAAATTAAAAATATCAAAATTATGATCAAAATCAAATTTCCGAAATCGATTTAAAAACACTTTCATCTTATTCCTTGTCGGTTCTTGATTCCAAAAACATATAGATATGATATGTTTGGATTAAAAACACGCTCAGAAAGTTAAAACGAAGAGAGGTACAGAAAAGCTTGCTATCCTTCTCAGCGCAACTACTACCCCGCTCTTCTTGTCAATTTGACTGCCTTTGTCACGAGCGGTGGACTGACGATGCTACGAGTATACGGTCTTGCTGAAAAATTGCATTGCGTTCAGTTTCATTCTGTGAGTTCGACAGCTTGACTAAATGTTGTATTTTCGCCTTACGCGACTTGTTATTTGTTAGAGTCAAGGCTTGGCTTTACGTCTCACTTTGAAGTTTCAGCGATAATCTCTCACGGAGTATGAAACCCACTGAGCTATTGCGGATCCGTTCTGTTTCCCCGATGTCTCATCGTTGGCCACCCTACCAGTAAACAGATATCTCTGACTGTTTTGTCAGTGTACCTAGTTGAACAACAACATTCTTTAGAAGCTTAATTTTTTTCTTGACGAGAAGCGTCACGCTAGACACGTAATTTTAAAACTCTTATATTTTCTTTAAAAATCGAACAGATGGGAAGAAAAACACACACAATTATGTTTAGGTGTTCATGCACTCATTTGGTATTAGTCCCACTGGTCAAACAGCTTATCAGCATTTTTTCTGAGACGATCGAGAGTATTGAAGCACCATGTCCCTAATTTGCGTAATGAAGGAGGAGCAGAATTTTAATGTTTATAGTTAGTCCTTAGTTTTTCTTTGTGTTCATTTGTATTCATAAATCTCTCAAAAGAAACAGAAGAGCCTCCTGAGTGGACATTCAGTAACTATAGTTACAGATAAAGCATAGCGTGCCCACAGCACCTTTTGACATTGGCTCAGCAACCGCCGGGATTTCTATTTTTCACACGGTATAGACTGCCAAGTCTGAAACCAACTTCATAGTTGCTGACGTTTTGCTTTTCGAGCAAAACAGACACTGCACTGAGGGGCACAGGCAGTGGGAAAATTGCATGTTCTAATATGGGTAAAGTGTCATTGATCAAGAACTGGGCATTTCACAATCCGGCCATTGTTGAAAAAGTGTATTGTTATTCGTAGGTAATATATGTATATATCTCATTGTTGTTGTTTTAATATACGACTTGCACGTCAATAACAGCAACAGGTCTTTCACTACGAGTGAAAGGCTCGCACAGCCGTTACGAGACTGAGAGTTGCATCATCACCATACGACTGCATGGCGACACGACTGCATGGCGATACGACTGCATGGCGAATGCACGACTGTGATGCTTCGTTCATGTGCTTACGAGGCTCGTGTTGTTATTGCGGAAGGCGTGCTTGTCATTCGGTGATTCACGGACGTATTTGTCCAACATCCAGGTGACCCACCGATGTCGTTATCTACATGCTCAGCATAGTCGAGATCACTGCGACTTATCCGACATCTAGGCTTTCCCACAGCGCCAAATCTACTTTTCTGACAGCCTGGTGCAGGCAGGAGTTTTCTGGCACTGGTGAAGACACACAGGCGAACATACGGAAGAAACATGCACATATAATATATAATATATAACATCAGAAGTTGTAAAAGAAACAATTGAAAGTCAGCACAGACTTTCTTCTGAGATTTGTTAAAATGTGTTACAATCAGTGCAAAGCACATGAGTTGAAATGCTACCTGGAAATGCTTGACGCAAGCTAACCTTTACAATCATAACAACATCTAGCACATTAGTTAAACTGCTATCAAGAAATGCTTGACACACCGTAACCTTTACAATTACAACAGCTAGTACATGAGTTGAGTAGCCACCAGGGATGGCTTGATCCAAACTGAACTAACATTTACAAGCATAGGGGAAAGGCCCTAATTACCGGACGGGCGCCTAATAACGGACACGCGATATCTCAGAAATAAGAGGTCACAACAACAAAAAATGTGTGCGAAACGATTCAGTGATATCCCCTTACACTTCGCACCAAAATAACATGGCGACTGAACGCACGCATTCTGCACAGTAATTGGTTTTTATATTTAGTCAAGTTTTGACTAAATATTTTAACATCGAGGGGGGAATCGAAACGAGGGTCGTGGTGTATGTGTGTCTGTCTGTGCGTGTGTGTGTGTGTGTGTGTGTGTAGAGCGATTCAGACTAAACTACTGGACCGATCTTTATGAAAGTTGACATGAGAGTTCCTGGGTATGAAATCCCCGAACGTTTTTTTCATTTTTTTGATAAATGTCTTTGATGACGTCATATCCGGCTTTTCGTGAAAGTTGAGGCGGCACTGTCACGCCCTCATTTTTCAACCAAATTGGTTGAAATTTTGGTCAAGTAATCTTCGACGAAGCCCGGACTTCGGTATTGCATTTCAGCTTGGTGGCTTAAAAATTAATTAATGACTTTGGTCATTAAAAATCTGAAAATTGTAAAAAAAAAAAAATTTATAAAACGATCCAAATTTACATTTATCTTATTCTCCATTTTCTGATTCCAAAAACATATAAATATGTTATATTCGGATTAAAAACAAGCTCTGAAAATTAAATATATAAAAATTATGATCAAAATTAAATTGTCGAAATCAATTTAAAAACACTTTCATCTTATTCCTTGTCGGTTCCTGATTCCAAAAACATATAGATATGATATGTTTGGATTAAAAACACGCTCAGAAAGTTAAAACAAAGAGAGGTACAGAAACGCGTGTTATCCTTCTTAGCGCAACTACTACCCCGCTCTTCTTGTCAATTTCACTGCCTTTGCCATGAGCGGTGGACTGACGATGCTACGAGTATACGGTCTTGCTGAAAAATGGCATTGCGTTCAGTTTCATTCTGTGAGTTCGACAGCTACTTGACTAAATATTGTATTTTCGCCTTACGCGACTTGTCTGTTTTTC